>NW_028229514.1:19500352-19696602 GCF_053477565.2 Lygodium microphyllum | reverse complement strand
GTTTTAGTATAAATGTGTGATAACGTTATTATGTTTGTGTGACAACGTTATTATGTTTTAGTATAATTTTGATCAATCTATTATCGTGCTTGATGGCCTAGCATATCTTAGCTAAATGGAGCTTTACTAGAGTGAGTGAGGTATGTGACATACTTTGTCCCAAGTTGACTTGTAGAGTGAGTTGGATACATGTCAAATTAAAATTAAAATTGCATTTTTATTTTACCTACGGGACACCATGCTCTCACACACACACACACACACACACTCTCTCTCTCTCTCTCTCTCTCTCTCTCTCTCTCTCTCTCTCTCTCTCTCTCTCTCTCTCTCTCTCTCTCTCTCTCTCTCTCTCTCTCTCTCTCTCTCTCTCTCTCTCTCTCTCTCTCTCTCTCTCTCTCTCTCTCTCTCTCTCTCTCTCTCTCTCCACTGAGCAAATGAAGTGCTTATGCATATTCTTTTAAGAAACTAATCATGTTGAGTGTGCACTCATCTCTAGAAAAGGTAGACATTTTGCTAAGCATTTGACCAAACTAATAGAAATATGTAAGCTAGAAAAAAACAAATAAACTTAAAAGACCTAAAACAAATAAGTCAGGACTCTTCATACATATGTAAGAGTATATTTGAGCACCCAATATTTCATTTCGTTGAGAACATACCTCGACAGAATTGAAACATCAACTTAAGAGAGAGAAGATTATAAGCAAGTTAATGTGACTCTTCAACAATCTACGCTACCTTGCATCACCATTTCAATGACTGTATGAGTAAGCTTATGCACTTACTAATGTGTCCTAAGAAAGTGTTACTATGGATGTTGAAGATTCCATATTTAGAAATAACATTCTTAAGCAATCCTTCGTAAGACAATTCAAGAAGGTTCCTAAGAAATAATGTTCTTAAGCATATCAATCCAACTTAAGACAATTCAAGAAGGTACATTGATGATACTATACTCCCAAAAGGAATGTAAAGCAATCTTTAACATCATTTCATCTAACTTTAACAATTCTCAAGGTTTAACAAGCTATCTTAACAAGAGGCAAAATCTTTTGCTTCAAAATATATTCTTTGCAAAATGAACATCATTTTACTAAATTAGCTATGGATTTCCCACCATTAATGCATTAAGGGGGTGAAACACTCATGTGTATTATGCAAAAAACTGAGCTATTGTATCTCAAGGCAACGACACCATTTTAGGACCAACTAAGCATGCTTTTATTATATGCATCTCCCTTAATGGATATAAATTAAACAACTCTAGACAAGATATATCAATATAAGAGCTCATAAAGAATATCGTGAATAAAGGATAAGAGTGTAGTTTAAATCAGAGATATTGGTAAGATAAAGAAAATATCTTTGATATATGTGACATACATTCCTATTAAGAAACCTACAATTAAATGAATTCTATCAACTTTTACAATAGCTACAAATAACGTTATTGGGGGTTGCTTGGATCAATTTTCATGCACTTTTTAAAATCCATTTTTTGTAGATAATGAATTGTTACTTGAATCTTGTTCCCCACCCGTTATTCTCCCATAAAACAATATTGGTATATTCCCATCCAATTTTGGTACCATATGCACATGTTATCTCAAATTCTAGGATTGCGAACAATACAAATGACTCACATTAAACTACTTGAAGGCTTACATGCATGATGATGCATGTGACAATTGTGCATTAGCTGAGTCTCATGCAAATACCACATGCACAAGAGCAAAATGCTTATACTTGATTGATTAAAGATTACTGAGACTTTGAGTTTCTCGCCCTTAGAGAAAGGAAGCCACTTGATGGTGCTACATAGATTAATCTTGTTAATCAACCTCGTATTGCCATACCTAGTCAATGGTACTAGATCAATTGATATGTTGGCAAAAAGCTTGATGTTTCCACATGCTATCAAATAGAATGATTTGGGTTTGAAGTGTATTGAATTGTTGTCGTAGAAATCCATCTAAGGCTCCATAATGTAGTCATAATGTTGCACACGTGCACATATGAAATAGAGAAAGGAGAATTTGGATGCAAGTTCTACCACTTTCCTACTTTCCAAACCCCAAAAAGAATTTTCTTAAGTGATGCAAAATTTTGTTTCCCCAAAAACATATAGATGTCTCTCTCTCTCTCTCCCCCCCCCCCAACACACACACACTCACTCACTCTCTCTCTCTCTCTCTCTCTCCCCCCCAACACACACACACACACACACACACACACACACACACTCTCTCTCTCTCTCTCTCTCTCTCTCTCTCTCTCTCTCTCTCTCTCTCTCTCTCTCTCTCTCTCTCTCTCTCTCTCTCTCTCTCTCTCTCTCTCTCTCTCTCTCTCTCCTGCTCATTTGTACACACTACTCAATGGCCACACCCCATAGATGCACCATGCATGTAGTAGTTTGAGAATGCAAGCACAATAGGTTAGTGACATGACTATGTTTTAAAATTACAATTTATGATATTAAATTGCAAAAATAATATGAGAAATTTTTGTATCATATTGAATATCATAATATATGTATACAAACATTAGAGTAGCAAACTAAAAGTATGATACATAAATGGCCAAGTGGTCAGTTAATAAATCAAAGTGCAACTTAAGCATAGCTAAGCAACTCAATAATACATCAAAGTCCAACGAGAGTCCAACTCAAACAAATTTTTCATCATTATCGTGAGTCATCATTGTTAGTATTTGTATCTAAGTTAGGATGCTTAAGAGAATGACCCTATCCTTCATGGGTCTACCCCTTCACGTGTGCATTTGCACCTGGGTGGTCTAGGGCTATCTCCACCTTCTCACTAGCTCAATAACTATTCTTGGCCTCCTCTTGAGCAACGATCTCTATATTGCATGTTCCATGAATCCCCTACACATTGTGGGATATCTATTAGTATAATGAAGTGTTACTTAGAAATTTCATCCAATCATAAACATATTTAGGTACTTATAAAAGGCTATGCTAGAGGAATCATTGCATGTAAAGTGCAATATCCCTAGTATGTGGCCATCTTTATTTTTGCACAAGTGGGTGAAGGGCCTAGTCTTTTATATGATTATAAATACAAAGTCTAATTTTACAAAACCATCTACATATGAAATCAAACATTTCAATACATGCTCAATGCACTTATGAAAGTAGCAATCAACACCTTAAGTTTATCGTCCGTCTTAGATGGGATCTGTAGTTTTCTCATACTCTAATCTCTATCACCTCCTACCAAATTTCAAAAATAAATATTATATTATAGACCTTTTTTAGCTACAAATTATTTGGACAATAATAATAAATCATATCATAACATCTCTCATCAAAAGTGGCCTCACAACTCCTTTTTGGAGGCATGATATTTGATTGGTCCTTTAACCACCATACCAAATGCTCAATGTGACTTATTTATTGCACAAGATCTACATGTCCCACGTAAATTTGAGTTTAGGTTGATGTAATTTTATGGTCCTATATATTGTTGGCATATGTGGCATCAACTTTCTCAATACATTCAGAGCATGAGAGCCTATAGGCTTTGTACCAATATAGCCTCTCTGTCTGAGTGAGGTTTTAGGCATCATGAGCCTGAGAACATTAAACATTGATGGGGCAAAGCTTTCTTCCCAAGGAACATAGCAAGCATAATTAACAATCACTGAGGAATAAGCGCAAGAACACATTGTACTTTTTTGTGCAAATGGTCACAAGAGCTTGGGTATATGCCACCTCAAGATGCCCCTCCCTTCATAATAGTTCAAGCTATCACCATTGCATGAAAAGGATGAGTTATTGGTAAATTATGGGTGTGAAAGTCCTCCAAGAGATCTTATGGATTGAGAAATTGTAAATTAAGAAATACTCTTTTAACTCTTTAAGTTGGCTTGAAAAATGTTTTTTTTGCTAGCTTCAAAAAAGGCTCTTTAAATTATGCATATTATGGTTCTTTACTAGTGTTTAATTGCACTTAAGAAACAATTTCTTAATAAGTATTTCCTTTCAAGAACTATATAATGTTAAGCAAGTAATCATTGTGATTGAACTTATAAAGTGCACATTACATATTTTCATACTTTTTGCAAGCTATATTACACACACACACACACACTCTCTCTCTCTCTCTCTCTCTCTCTCTCTCTCTCTCTCTCTCTCTCTCTCTCTCTCTCTCTCTCTCTCTCTCTCTCTCTCTCTCTCTCTCTCTCTCTCTCTCTCTCTCTCTCTCTCTCTCTCTCTCTCCTGCTCATTTGTACACACTACTCAATGGCCACACCCCATAGATGCACCATGCATGTAGTAGTTTGAGAATGCAAGCACGATAGGTTAGTGACATGACTATGTTTTAAAATTACAATTTATGATATTAAATTGCAAAAATAATATGAGAAATTTTTGTATCATATTGAATATCATAATATATGTATACAAACATTAGAGTAGCAAACTAAAAGTATGATACATAAATGGCCAAGTGGTCAGTTAATAAATCAAAGTGCAACTTAAGCATAGCTAAGCAACTCAATAATACATCAAAGTCCAACGAGAGTCCAACTCAAACAAATTTTTCATCATTATCGTGAGTCATCATTGTTAGTATTTGTATCTAAGTTAGGATGCTTAAGAGAATGGCCCTATCCTTCATGGGTCTACCCCTTCACGTGTGCATTTGCACCTGGGTGGTCTAGGGCTATCTCCACGTTCTCACTAGCTCAATAACTATTCTTGGCCTCCTCTTGAGCAACAATCTCTATATTGCATGTTCCATGAATCCCCTACACATTGTGGGATATCTATTAGTATAATGAAGTGTTACTTAGAAATTTCATCCAATCATAAACATATTTAGGTACTTATAAAAGGCTATGCTAGAGGAATCATTGCATGTAAACTGCAATATCCCTAGTATGTGGCCATCTTTATTTTTGCACAAGTGGGTGAAGGGCCTAGTCTTTTATATGATTATAAATACAAAGTCTAATTTTACAAAACCATCTACATATGAAATCAAACATTCCAATACATGCTCAATGCACTTATGAAAGTAGCAATCAACACCTTAAGTTTATCGTCCGTCTTAGATGGGATCTGTAGTTTTCTCATACTCTAATCTCTATCAACTCCTACCAAATTTCAAAAATAAATATTATATTATAGACCCTTTTTAGCTACAAATTATTTGGACAATAATAATAAATCATATCATAACATCTCCCATCAAAAGTGGCCTCACAACTCCTTTTTGGAGGCATGATATTTGATTGGTCCTTTAACCACCATACCAAATGCTCAATGTGACTTATTTATTGCACAAGATCTACATGTCCCACGTAAATTTGAGTTTAGGTTGATGTAATTTTATGGTCCTATATATTGTTGGCATATGTGGCATCAACTTTCTCAATACATTCAGAGCATGAGAGCCTATAGGCTTTGTACCAATATAGCCTCTCTGTCTGAGTGAGGTTTTAGGCATCATGAGCCTGAGAACATTAAACATTGATGGGGCAAAGCTTTCTTCCCAAGGAACATAGCAAGCATAATTAACAATCACTGAGGAATAAGCGCAAGAACACATTGTACTTTTTTGTGCAAATGGTCACAAGAGCTTGGGTATATGCCACCTCAAGATGCCCCTCCCTTCATAATAGTTCAAGCTATCACCATTGCATGAAAAGGATGAGTTATTGGTAAATTATGGGTGTGAAAGTCCTCCAAGAGATCTTATGGATTGAGAAATTGTAAATTAAGAAATACTCTTTTAACTCTTTAAGCTGGCTTGAAAAATGTTTTTTTTGCTAGCTTCAAAAAAGGCTCTTTAAATTATGCATATTATGGTTCTTTACTAGTGTTTAATTGCACTTAAGAAACAATTTCTTAATAAGTATTTCCTTTCAAGAACTATATAATGTAAAGCAAGTAATCATTGTGATTGAACTTATAAAGTGCACATTACATATTTTCATACTTTTTGCAAGCTATATTACACACACACACACTCTCTCTCTCTCTCTCTCTCTCTCTCTCTCTCTCTCTCTCTCTCTCTCTCTCTCTCTCTCTCTCTCTCTCTCTCTCTCTCTCTCTTCCTCATCGATAATACCAATCAATCTAACATTTATTAGTGTGCCTAATGGCCTAACATATACTAGCAATGGAGCTTTAGACATTTGTCCCAAGTTAACTAGCGGAGTGAGTTAGATACACGTGACATACTTTGTCCAAGTTAACTAGTAGAGTGAGTAGGATATGCGACACAATTAAAATAGAAATTTTGCATTTTCCTTGTACCTACATGACATGATTCTCTCTCTCTCTCTCTCTCTCTCTCTCTCTCTCTCTCTCTCTCTCTCTCTCTCTCTCTCTCTCTCTCTCTCTCTCTCTCTCTCTCTCTCTCTCTCTCTCTCTCTCTCTCTCTCTCTCTCTCTCTCCACTAACCTTATGAACACCTTATGCATATTCTTTTAAGAAACTAAACATGTTGACCGCGGACTCATTTCTAGAAATCAATGAAATTTTCATAAGCAATTGACCAAACCAATAGAAATATGCAAGCTAGGAATAAATAAATAAACTTAAAAGACCTAAGAAAAATAAGCTAGCACTCTTCATAGATATGTAAGAGTATATTTGAGCACCCAATATTTTGTTTCCTTGAGAATGTACCTTGAGAGAATTGAAACATCAACTTAAGAGAGAGAAGATTATAAGCGAATTAATGTGACTCTTCAACAATCTAGGCTACTTTGTATCACCATGTGTGAGTAAACATATGCACTTACTAAGGTGTATTGAGAAAGTGTTAGCATGGACATTAAAGGTCCAATATTTAAAAATAGCGTTCTTAAGCATATCAATCCAACCTAAGATTATTCAAGAAGGTACATTGATGATACTATACTCCCAAAAGGACTGTAAAGTAATCTTTAACATCATTTCATCTAACTTTAACAATTCTCAAGGTTTAACAAGTTATCTTAACAAGAGGCAAAATATTTTTCTTCAAAATATATTCTCTCCAAAATGAACATCATTTTACTGAATTAGCTATGGATTTCCCACCATTAACGCATTAAGGGGGTTAAACACTTATGTTTATTATGCAAAAAATATGGGTTATATCTTAAGACAACATTACTATTTTAGGACCAACTAAAACATGCTTCTATTATTTGTATCTCCCTTAATGGATATAGATTAAACAATTCTAGACAAGATATACCAATATAAGAGCTCATGGAGAATATCATGAATAAAGGATAAGAGTGCAGTTAAAATAGGAGCTATTGATAAGATAAATAAAATCACTTTGATATATATGACATGCATTCATGTTAAGAAACTTACAATTGAATGAAATCTATCAACTTTTACAATAGCTCCAAATAACATTGTGGAGGGCTGCTTGGATCAATTTTCATGCACTTTTTAAAATCCAATTTTTGTAGATAATGAATTATTACTTGAAACTTGTTCCCCACCCTTTATTCTACCATAAAACAATATTGGTAAATTCCCATCCAATTTTGGTACCATATGCACATGTTATCTCAAATTCTAGGATTGCCAACAATACAAATGACTTACATTAGACTACTTGAAGGCTTACATGACATGATGATGCATGTGACAATTGTGCATTAGCTAAGTCTCATGCAATTACCACATGCACAAGAGCAAAATGCTTATACTTGATTGATTAAATATTATAGAGACTTTGAGTTTCTCACCCTCAGAGAGAGAATGGAAGCCACTTGATGGTGCTACATAGATTAATCTTTTTAATCAACCTCATATTGTCATACCTAGTTAAGAGTACTGGATCAACTAATATGTTGGCAAAAATCTCAATATTTCCGCATGCCATCAAATAGAATGATTTGGGTTTGAAGTATATTGAATTGTTGTTGTAGAAATCCATCTAAAGCTCCATAGTGTAGTCATAGTATTGCACATGTGCACATATGAAATGGAGAAAGAGAGAGAAAGGAGAATTGGGATGCAAGCTCTACCACTTTTCTATGTTTCACACCCCATTCTAAGCTCAAAAACCACCATATTAGAAGCATAATGCAATAAAGCCAAGATTCCACCATATTATGCTAGTAATGTTCCAAGTAAAGTGTGCCATACCATGTGTGCCTTACATTGTGAGAATGAGCCAAAAGCTCATAATGCATAATCTTCAAACTTTAGATAAGCGTATGTCAACATTTGTGATGAGTGAGTGGTAAGTGGGTGGGTATGTGTGTGCGTGCATGCGTGTGTGTGTGCATGAGTGTGTGCAAGGATCCATTATACTTTTTGGTACAAATAGTCACATGAGCTTGGGTATATGCCTCAAGATATCCCTACCTACATAATAGTTCAGGCTATCACCATTGCATGTAGAGGATGAGTTATTGGTAAATTATGGTTGTTGAAGGCCTCCTAAGAGATTATATATATTTAGCAATTGTAAATAAGAAGCACTCTTTTAACACTTTATGCTAGCTTGAAAAAAGTCTCTTGTAAATGATACATATGGATTTCATTATTTGCCTTCCCATTACCAAGAAAGGATGGAACAGTATATATGTGGTAGTCGACCACCTCACCAATGCTACCCACTTTATTCCAACTAAGACCCAATAGATTGCCTGTCAAGTGGCCACTCAGTTTATGGAACATATATTTAAGTTTCATGGGTTGCCACAAGTCATAATGCATGATTGAGATGCCATGTTTATGAGTAACTTTTGACAAGCAGTTTTCACATCCATGGACACCAAGCTCAATTCATCCACTACATACCACCCACAAACTAATGGCTAGACCAACACGGTAAATAAATGGCTTGAGACATACCTACGACACTTTTGCCATAATGTACAACACAGTTGGGATATGTGGCTCCACTTGGCTAAATTTGCATTATAACAACTCCACCCACTCTAGCATTGGGGTTTCTTCTTTTGAGGCATTATATATGTATAAGGTTCCCCTCCCTATGGTCTTATTCAATGATAATATCAATCCTCAAATCAAAGAGGATTTGAAGGACATGCAAGCCCTACTTCAGCAATACAAAGTGAATCTTCATAAGGCACAAGAACACAGGGAGCTTTACACTGATGAAAAATGAAGAAATTTGGAACTCCAAGAGGGAGAATTGGTCCTCTTTAAAGTTCCTAAGTCTCATTACTCTACTCTCAAGGAGGGTACCAGTAACAAGTTGGCCCACCATTTGTAAGGCCCGTACCGAATCCTCAAGAGATTTGCTGACTTGGCTTACCAATTAGAGCTTCCCCCCACCACCAAGATTCACAATGTGTTTCATGTTAGCGAGCTAAAGCCTTTCATTGCCACCTCAATGAACTATTGGAAGAGCTACCTCCCATAGATGAAGAAGGCATCATTCAATATATCCCTGAGGCAATCACTAAGCAGTGAGATAAACACTTGAGATCTCGGTCCATCAAGGCCTACCCTTGGGAGAAACCTCTTGGTGCCCATCCACCATTTTGGATGAGTTTCCTCATCTCCAAGAGGCCCAATAGGCTACTAAAGACTAGCTAGTTATGTCCCTTTTCGACCCCACACTACCTGCAGACTATACATTGTTTCAGAACAATTTTGTACCTACCTAAATTATAGCCATGTACTTCATACATAGGGTGAAAGTGATTTTCATAAGCTTCATTTTGACACTAAAAATCTCCATTTAGAGTAGCCTATCAAAATTTATGGTAGACTTACCCTAGCAAGCATGTAGTGGATAACATGCTGTCCATAGTCTTCACACCCAATCTTCTCATTGTAATGTGGATCAAAGTAGTACTATGCACCCCCATGCCTTAGCCACTCTATCAAGTCCCTCCAGTTTCCTTTTGTTTTTTAGGGCAAAAACTTTCAGGATCACGATGGAATGTAATGAGCGGGATACACGGGAACTAGGGGGGTTAGATACCCAATCACACTCACCGAAGTATATAAGGTGTAAGAGACCTAGTTTAGGGCATCTAGACATAATCAAGAACTACCTCTTCATCTTCTCCTTCGGCTTCCATGGCTTCCTTCCTCCTCCTTATTTTGTCTCCCTCTCTCCTCTTCTAGTTTTCATCTTTCTTTTTCTTCCTCTCTTTCTCTCTTTTGCTCATTCTCCTCTCTCCTCCTAGCCTCATTCATTACATATTTTTTCTCTACTATTTTAATTCTCAACATGGCTTTGTTGCCCTCCATCTTCTTTCCCCAATCATCTCACCTCCGCCTCTATTTATATTTGTGGGGGAGATCTTTGCTTGCATCATAGGATCTTGAGATATCATGTACTGGCAAGGGGAGAATAAATTTTTTATTTGTCATTTTATGAGAAATCTAATCTCTTTCTAATCTCACAATGGATCCATGTGTTTATAATTATCTAGATTTTTGAGGGGGGAGTGAGTTGTCAATGATAGTTTTTTTTTTATTCTAAGAAAATTGAATCAAAAAGAAAAGGGGAAAGAACATATTTGATTGTTTAGGAGAAAGAGAGATTCTTTATGTTATATTGTTTGAAAATGAAGGGAAAGAGGCGTATCACATGGGAGAGTGGAAAAAAGGTCTAATCCTTTCTCTCTTCCTTCTTTTATACTTTTTAAAAATAATTTTCATTCTTCTCTCTTCTAGTTTTTCATTTTAGAATTTAAAAATGGAAGGGGGGAGAGGGGGGAGGGAGGGAGTGATATAAAAAAAGCCATTATATATGGGGGGTGCATGAGTCAATTGGCAGCCCCCTTCCTTCTTATCCTTTGCTTTATTCTTTCCATTCTTCGTTTCCCAAGGTTTTTTCAGCCTGAAAAACCTTTCCCTCTCTCAAGCCAAGTTCACGCACATAGTTTTCTTCTTCTTGGGGTCAAGTGTTCAAGGCTTTGTATGGCTAAAATTAAATTCATAATAGATTTTGGATTTATAAATTAATCACTAACTATGTGGCTTATAATTGATACATACATTTTATGAGTTTTTAAAAGTTTGAGTGTGTACAAAAAACAAATGTTTGCTTGGAAAGATTTTGAGAAAGCCTATAAAAATATCATGGACATATATATTATATTATCTTTCCCTTAGAGAAATTGAGATGTTCTCATCTCAAGAGAAACTTGAGATAGACTCTAATAAAAGTGTATTTCTCAATCTATGTTACATCTTCTTTGAGGAAACCTTTCCATTGAACATGGTACTCACGAAGAGTACGATTTCTAAGGGTTTTTCCCCTTATCTCTAGATTCCTATTAGGTCACATTGCTAAGATTCCTCAAGTTGGAATTATAATGTTTTTGTCATCTAGGACATGATCAAGCTTAAGAATGTAGGGTTTCAAAAGACTTACATGAAATACATTTTATAATTTGAGATGAGGTGGACGTTGAGGGTTAGGGATCTTGAATTTGCAAAGAGATGGATAACTCTTCTTTGGTCAAATTCTCACGAAAACCATTTCTCCTTTCTTGAAAGTTTAGGGAGTCCTCTTGGGATATGCATAGACCTTTTGCCTATCATGTGCTACTTCAATGTCTTGGCGAATTACCTAGGTCTAATTCTCCATCTTCTCTAGCATCTCCTTGGATGCTTATACCCTCACGGTTGGCCTCAAGGTTGGATTGGAGAATTTAAGAGGAACAAGCACTTTTTCTTATACAATTCCTAAAAAGGAGTCATACCAATACTTTGTTGGTATGAAACATTGTTAGCAAACTTCACTAAAGGTAGGTATTCAATCCATTTCTTGGGCTTCCTATTTCTACGTTTCCTCAAAAATATCTTCCAAAACCTAGTTAACTTGTAAGAAGTTGGGAAGAATATATATTTTAGTGTGGAATTATTAATAATACCTTGTCACATGACATAAGTATGAAAGGGGTGAGATATGTAAATTTTCACATCTTTTGAGCATTAATACATTTATTGTCTCTTACCTCACCTTCTTGTTCACAGCTTCTGCAGCTTCTCTCTCTTCTTTCCTAACTTTCTAGTTTTTCTCCCTCCTCGTAACTCTTTTCTCTCTCCTCTACTATTTTTTCTCTCACTTATTCTCAATTCTCTCTTTGACAAGTGGTATTGGAGCATAGGCTTTTTATCCATTTGATTTTCTCATTTCAAATACATTTTCTCCAATTTTTCACCATTAAATCTTTGACTGCAAGTATAGAAGGCACATGGCAGGTACTTGTAGGAGTTTTACTTGGAGCAAAAACTAATGTTAGAGCTCTAATGAAGATCTTGGAGAGATTTAGCCAACAAAGGCTGTGACTAAAATAGCAGGTCTTCGTGCATCCATTGGAGGTTATTTTGAAGGTAACTTGGTGAAATAGGGGTTAATCAAACATAGAAGAAGAATAAATTGTAGTTACTTTTTAGAAAATAGCTTCTTCTTCTTCATGTCTGAGATCTCCATGGAAACTTTAGCCCTTCAACCTCATCTTTCTCCATGAATCTTGCTTCTCTTCAAGAATGGATGGTATATGAAGCTTTGAAGGATCAAATTCTACAGGTTGCATACCATTTTGTCCACTAGGGATGATGCCACATGGATGAGACAGTAGCCCAAATTTTGTGTTGATTTGTTAAGCTTGTTCTTCATCATTTCTTCACCTCTTGGATAGCATCGATGCTTCTAAATCATCATTGGCATAGTATACTTCAAGTATCCGATATCTAGACTCCCAAATGAAGCTCTATTTATCATCCTTTTGCTCTCTTGAAACTCTAACTGTGTTGTCAATGGACAACCATGAATGCTTCAATCCAAGCTTCAATTTATCTCCAATTTCTTGAATATCCTTTATAATTTTGGCCCTAGAATTCATTTTGGTAAATATTTCTTGAAGAAATTGCAAGGATTGAACAAGATTGGTCAACCATAAGAGCTTCCATGAAGTCAAGATTTGGGGGAAACGGGTCCAGTGCTTCAATCTTAAGTTTTTGAGATTTCAAGATTGCTTCCAAGCATCCAATGAACAAGGATTGAAGGTTATCTCAGCAACATTGAGCAATCGGAGGCTTCATCAAGCATTTAGGGATCATTCAAGCCTTCATCAAGCTATGCAAGAGGTATTTCTCTTCAATTCTTAATCTCTCTCATTTATCCACTTGCTAAGCTTCATCCATTTGATTGAGAGATTAAATAATTGAAAATTTTCTATCAAATTTAAGCACATCATTGGTTAAATCAGCCTATTCATGAAGTGCATTGCTTACTTGATTCAAATAGTAAACTAGAAGCTTTTGCTTGAGTTTTCAACATTACATTCAATCCCATTGATTAAAGCCCAACTGATTAATTAAATTTCTTACTCTAATCCATTAATTTTCTAATGATTGTTTGATTTATGGAAAAATATATCATAATCCATTGTAAAGGGTAAGTCAGTGTAGTGAGTCACTATGTGGTAAGGTGCTCTTCCTATTCATTTAACCAATTTCAATCCTATTACATTTCATGGAGTGAGCTAAATGGAAATTTCTGTAATACATACCATGTTGATTGATTAGAGTAGTATATCACTACCATGTTGATATTTCTACATTGAGGAAAAAGGTGGATGCTAGGGGAGATAGTGGGACAATAGAGAAGTGACCCTCCCCACTATTAAAGATTCAAAGGGGTACAACCAACCGACTCGGGGGAAACTTTGTTGGAGCCCCAAGAGTAACACCAAGAAAATGGAGAATCTACTACAAGAAAATCTATCTTGTATCATCAACAAATATCTTCTTTATATTTGATATGCCCACAACAAGGGAAAGAACACCAAGAACAAGAAATCTTCACACTTCTTCACAGAAACAATTCTTCCACGACTTTAATTTTGAACCAAATTGATTATGTTCTTCATAGAATTCATCAGGAAACCACAAAGGTACAAGAGAATACACCACTTTGAATGGAATCATCACATGATATTCTTCTTCAAAAGTTCCATAGCTTTCTCTCACAATCTCTCACTCATAGATACATTGTTTTGCATGGATTTGGCTATCTCTCACTCACACTCTCTTATAGATACTCTCTCTCAATTGTATAATGAGATAATCAAGAATAATCATTCATAACCCCTCTTTGGTTGTGGATATCCCTCCTAAAAGGTATGTCTGATATGAAAGGTCACCAAAGCCACTACAATGTTTTTTCGAAGCTCATCAGTGTCACTGTCACTTCAGTCTTTACTTCAAATCTTCAACAGCTACTTCTTCGAGCTATTTTGAACTTATATTCATTCTCCTCAAGATTGGAAAACTTCCCCAAGCTACATATTCATCTATCATCACACTTACAGAGACATACAGAACATAACATAACAGAAACAGAGGCTCTACATAAGCTCAACAAAGAATTTACAGAAGGCATATAGAAGGTCATCAAGAAGCCTTTAGCTCACTTAAATCGCTCAAAACCATCAAGAATAAAGCAATAATCTTCAAAACACTCACAAAATTTATCAATCATTATTCTAACCCCTCATAACAGAAGAAAAACATAGCAAAACAGAAGGTCAACAGACTCAAATAAAACCAATTAGACACTAATAGGAGATCAACAAACATGTTAGAACATCATATCTCCACTATAAACCATCATGAGCTTTTCAAAACTAATCAAGCTCATACAAAACATTCCCAAAAACTTCCAAAAAAACTAAACATCATACAAAATCCATCAAAAATCAACCATTCAATCCACAAAAACAAGAAAAATCAACCAAAAAATCAAATCATTTCAACCCTCAATATATCCCCACACTTAATTAGGGAGCGTCCTCGTAACCTAGGAAAAAGAGAATATAAGTTCAAAATATATCTCAACTTATTCTTCTTAAGAATCTTCAAGAAACACCATCCAAACACAACCCCAACTCATAACATGTCTCTAATAAAGAATTGCAACGAAAGGAAAACACCCTTATCCATTATCTCAACTTGGAAACATAAAAACATGACAAATTGTTAAAGGATATAAGAGGGTTTGCATCTTTGCATGTTGAACTAAGAAAAAAGAGTCGGGAGGATGTGATGGACTGCCCTCTGACCTCAGAATGCAGTTCCAACAAGGATAAGAACTGTTTGCATGGAAAAAATGGACAAAACATACTCGAAAATAGGAATAAAAATTAATACAAAAAAATCGGCCATTGAAACCAATAATAAAAACAAAAAATGTATGAATGAAAGTGACATACAATAGGGGTAAGGTAGAATGCGGTTCTGCGGGGTGGTAGGGTGTGCTTGCATGGAAAAATTGGTAAAAACACAAATAAAACGAAGTCAAAAATTACTACAAGAAAATTTATACATCGTAAAAAGTTCAAAAAAAAGAAAAAATGTTAGGGGAAACGTAAGGGACAGAGTTGTCATGTCAAAATACATTTTTGGCAGTATTAAGGAGCGTTCACATGGAAAAAATAGGAAAAACAAGCACAAAAATACATGAAAATTTTAATAAAATCAAATGGGTGGTCGAGAATAGGATGGAGGAGGAAGGACAATCATGCAAGGAAGAAAGCCAGATAGGGCTATCAAATCATAAGTGAATTCCGAGGTGGTTAAGGTAGGTTCACATGGAAAAGAGAAAAAATGCATAAGAAAGTATCCAAAAATACGAAAAATTTAATAACAGACAAACCATACATCAAAATGATAGGAAGTAAAAAGGAAAAATGTCAAAGAGAAGGTATAGGCTAGGGCTATATCATTAGGTTGTTGTTCCGAAGTGAAAAAGGTATGTTCGCATATAAACACGTTACAAGGGCATAAAATTTATTTAAAAAATTAATAACACATGATCCATGGCTTGGAATTGAGGGTTGTAAAAAATAAAACTAGCCAATTCAAAGGGAAAAACATGGCTATAGGGTTAGATTTTTTGTTCAATGAATGTAGGATGCGTTCACATGAAAAAGCAGCAAAAAAAAGGATAAAGACAAACCGTTCAGGAATGACCCCAAGACGGATGGGTGGGTGGGGAAGGGACCCCATCAGGGAAAAAGCAAGGGATGGTATGCTCAAATCATCCGATAGGGATGTGTCCATGAGGGTAGGCAACGCGGACGTGTAGGGACATGTCTCCACACTTAAGACCTTAATAAATCAAATTGATGATGCAACAGGGGCCTAACACTTGATCATAACACATACATGTATGTCCCCATACTTAAAACATGATTGACTCTTGCAATCAAAAGGGGTAGAGTTAGAAAAACTTGGCTCGATTTCCCTATGGTCGGGGAAAACCATTGTTATCACATGAAGGATCATAGTCATCGGTAGGAGGTACCATAGCTCGCCACATCACACTTGTCTAGCATAGCAAGGACCACGTAGCCGCACCCAAGGATGTAGCATTGTTAATGAAACATTGGCTAGGTTGTTGATGGCGAGGTATACAATACTTAATCTTGACAATCACTCATGTTTCCATGACTCACGTCACTTGAAGAATAATGATGGAAACCCATAGCTCACTCCCGGTTGAGAGATCGGCACAAGAAGAATGGTTTGGAGGGAGTATGCCAATGTGCACAATTAATGGTACATCAATGTATCCCAATCCATTTGGCATAGTTGCAAGAAGGAAGGCTAGGGAGCCTTATTGTATAGTGCGCCAAATAAAATAAAGTGTATCATGATTGCGGAGGAGGCCCGTCCTATAGGTGCATAGGGAAACAAGAACGTACATGTCTCCAAGTCTTGGAACATCCCTCGATCCTCACCTTTTAGTTAGTGAAGGGAAAATCAATCATGCTCAACCCCCCTGGTCTCATGCTCTATTGATGATTACAAGAGGGCAACTAAGTTCATCGCATCCCATTGATTGAATCCTTACTACCACTTGTGCGAAGGTTGTATGCCTTTTGTGCAATTGATGGTGCAATAGTGTATCCCGTCATGTGTGCCAGCATACGGTGCAAAAAGGAAAGCCAGGGAGCCTTATAGTGTCATGTAGAGAAACAAATTGTGCTTTGTGCATTGAGAGACCCATCCCATGCATGCAACACTCCATTCAGGCATCTCACCTCTCCATTGGATATAAAGGGTAAAGACAGGTCACTCACCCCACCCTTCATCTCGCGCTCTGTTGATTTGATGAATATAGAGGGAAACCCATACTCACATCCCCATTTGGTTAGGATGAAAACTCACATCACTCAAGGTTTGTCGATGGGGATCAGCTTCGTTTGGTTGATAATGTCACTTGGATCGGTTGATGAAGAGGCATACCCAGGAGGTAGCCCACAAATCAAGTACTTGGATTGCATCTTGAAAATATCATATGTTGTAGGAGTCTAAAGAAGCACCGATGGGGTTGCAAGATTTAGCACACCAAGGGAGGCAGTTCTGGAACTTCTTCTGGAAGAGTCCTACTAGTAATTCATATGTTCTAGATTGCGAGAAGGTGTCACCATCTTTTCCATAGCCAGCTTCCCATCCAAGGGTGAGTGCCACCTTTTCTTGGAATGAGGCCTATTATAGCAAGGACTTTCTTCATTTTCTCTCATAATAGTTTGATTTTTTTTTCGTTTTTTTTTTAAATTTCTTGAGAATGTCTCCACCTTTTCTTGAAGAATAGATCGACATGACAAGGATCGAAGTTAGATATATATATATATATAGAGAGAGAGAGAGAGAGAAAGAGGAGAATGGCAAGAGTACCATGTATCTGAACCATCCTTGCCACCTTTGTTGGGTCAGATGGAAAGGAAGACACATTGGGGTACAAGGTGGCTGTGAGGGGCTAGGACAATGAGGCCACCTCATTAGGATCAACAAAAGGGCTATTAGGAGAAATAAATAAAGCTGTACCAATTGATGTGCAAAGAATGAGGGAGCTATCGGTGGTGATTGTGAGGATGCTTAGGGAGGGTAATATTTCTTGAGGTGATAGCCATTAATCAAGAAGGGATCATCAAAAGCATTGACTGTCTAGACTTGGATAGAGCCATTAGGGTTGATGGCAAGTACCTTATTAGGGCCCATCCATCGTTGTTGAAGCTTGCCTAGAAACTTACCAAATCTTGAATCATAAGCTAAGATTATGTCACCTTCCTTAAACTCCTTCTGCTTGATGAAGCTGTCATGATAGGACTTTCTACGAGCTTGTGTGGCTTCCATGCACTATAGAGCCATCTTGCGAGTCTCATCTAGACATTCTAGGTGCAAAAGATGACATTGTAGGGGCTCATCATCTACCAACTGTTCTTTGATAGCCATGCGCAAAGAGGGTAGCTCGAGTTCAACATGGAAGATGGCTTCCATTAGGAAAAAAATGAACTCACAAATGGGCCCTTAAGAATAATATAGTTTAAGATGTGGCCCTTTTAGATTGTCCAATAGGAAGGCTAGATGTTGACATCCATGGAGGGTGAATCTTATCTCTCCAAATCTTGGGTTTTCTATTAAAGAAAGGGGTAGTGGGGGATTTTAAAAAAGGTAGAATGAATAGTACACAAAATTTGAGTTTCTCTCACCTCGTTTTCCCCCCTTTTTGGAGAATTTTAAGTTTCAATTTTTTTCTCTCACACAAAATCAGTTTGACCCAAAATTTGAGCAACATACCACTTTCCCTCTCTTCTCTATACTCGTGAATTTTTGTCTCCATTGAAGCTCCCTACTGAGAGTAATTAGGATTTTGAGCGTTGTGCTTACCTCTGCACTTTCTTCTCCATCCAGCTCCAGATTTTGGGCAAAACACAGGTGCCCATGTCTCTTTGCATTTTCTCTTGTTTGCTATTTTTTCAATAGGGTTTGATGTTGTTTCTTACTATTATTGTTGTTTTATTACAGACGTTGTTTTGGGCAGGAGGCACAGGTGCTCCTCTCTCTCTCTCTCTCTCTCTCTCTCTCTCTCTCTCTCTCTCTCTCTCTCTCTCTCTCTCTCTCTCTCTCTCTCTCTCTCTCTCTCTCTCTCTCTCTCTCTCTCTCTCTCTCTATGTGTTGTTTCTCTTTTATGTTGTATTTTCAATAGAATTTGATGTTGGTTCTAATTGTTGTTTTCTTGCAGAGTTTATTTGGAGCAAGAGACAAAGGTGTTAATATCTCTCTCTCTTTGTTTGGTTTTTTTTTTTTTTTGCTGCTATCTTTTCAATACAACATGATGTTAGTTCTAACCCTTGTTGTTGTTTTATTGCAGAGATCGTTTTGGGTGACATTGCATAAGTGCTCATCTCTCTCTCCCTCTCTCTTTCTCTCTCTATGTTTCCTCTTTTCTGCTATTTTTTCAATATACCTTCATGTAAATACTAACTCTTTCTATTGTCTTTTGGAGAGATCAATTTGGGCAATATTGGATAGGTGCTCATTTTTTTCTCTCTCCCGCTTGCTCACACACACTCTCTTTCTTTCTCTTTGCATTATGCATTTTCTACTATCTTTACAATACGGTTTGATACTAGTTCTAACTTAAGGATCAATTGTCGTCACAGCACTTAACACAAGGTAGAGCAGAGATTCTGTAGCTCAATTTGTGAGTAAATCTACCATATTTTGTGGTGCCAAAATTTATTCATTTAATTAGTGACTTTTATGTTTGATGGGATTGATGTTTTCTTATATTCATCATTTGTAATGGGTTTTGATCAACAACGATTCAATATTATCTTCAGCAAATCAGCTTATAGGTAAATTGGCCCTATTTTGTATTGCTTCAATTCATGCAGTTATCTAAATATTTTTGTTAAAATGGATTAATGCAAGTATTTTTGTTAAAAGGGATTCATCCTTTTTTTTTGGTACATGCAGGTATTGTATAAGGTTTAGGTGAAGCACATAATTCTCAATCGACTATTTTGATATGGTGAGTGATTCCTTTGTGCTGGATGATATGGATATGTTGGAAGTCGATGGTTCAAAAATCCTTTGCTTTATTGGTCCTATGTGTCCATTTGGATCTCCATGCCAATTGGCAATGATCCATGAAACTCTTGCATCATATCATCCATATAACGCACAATGTATTGAGTCATAGAATATCGTAGGTGTCAATCCAATGTGCCTATTAAGATTTGCATGCCATGTGGTTATTATCCTTGTAACAACTACTCTATAATACCCACGTTTCATACAATGTATTGAGTCAAATCAGACTCCTATTCATTATAATAAAATTTATTTTAGAAAATTTCTGTAAGCATTCTTGTGCTATTCTTTTCATTATATTTCATGTAAATGGTATGATTAAAGTGATACCTTGAAATTGAATATATACTTTGTGTCGATGTACATATCCACATGCATTTTGATATCGATGTTTATGTTTGCTTACAAAAGTGTAAACATATCTTAATGCCATGTTGATTTGTATGGCATATTGGTGATTACTAGATAGACTTAAAATGCTTATTATTTAGGGGTTAATACATACTTCTTTACATCTAATGCGTAGGTTATAATACTTGAGAGAAGAACAAGTATTCTCTCGATAGAAGTATGTAACATAAAAGATGAAGAAGGGAATTGGATCACTAATATGTATCATTGCTCGTATTGGGTACATATGCGTCCAAGTATAAAGGGAGCTTTCAAGGTGAAAGTATCTACAATTGCATATGTATCAAAGCATTGGAAGGGTAAAATTTTAGCTCTCAGACAAAGGAATGTTGATTCTCACCTTGTAATAGAGGCGTTTGTACAACATGTATTCATGCAAAAACAAATACATATTGCACCTACTGTGCCCTTTCAACGAAACATTGCAAACAGTACGTATTTGCAACTCATTGAGAATGAGAAATTTCATGATATCTATGTAACTACTTGTCTCGTATTTATAGAAGTATACCCTTCGAATTGCTGTGAGTGGAAAAATGTTGAGAGTTTCCCAGGTTCTTTTAAGTGTTACCACCTTGAAATTGGTAGATTACTCTTGGAGGGGCATACAGCTAAGCAACTCACAGAGAACCTTGTTTTTTTCTATGACTCCAAGTACATATTGCCTAAGGGGGATCGAGAATATGGAACCCTTGAGTCTATGCATATATTGAATCTCAATAGCATAGAATGGCCATTGTGTAGTAGTGACATTTTGCACATGTGTAGCATAAAAATTTCAGTAAACATATTGAATTATATGAAGCCAATCACCGGCTCAAAGAATGTACATCTAAGCTGGTTCATACTGGTTGCAATTTTTGCACACATGTTTAAGGAATATAAGGGTTTGAGATGTACCAAAAAGCACGTACGTCATAAAAAGTACGTCAGAGGATTATGTAACAAGGATTTTAGGCAAAACTTGGACATCAAAAAGGACTCACAGCCCTAACAAAGTGGAGTGTCAAGTCACAACAAGGGACATGGCTTTCGAGTAAAGATTTTCTCTCTTAGTTGACTATTATCTTACTTTGGGATGAATCGGCTAACTTTTCTTTTCAATTACATGTACTTTGTCACACGACAGACTTTATGCCTAGTGTTCAAGTATCATAGATGGGGGATGCTCAAGGGTAAATGGTTGTGCCTTGATCAAGACATGCATGAAAGTGTAACTATGGATGTTATTGTCATTTGTGAGGGCCGTGAGCCCCAAGTGTTGCAAATGGAGGATGATTGGCACTTGAGTATAATGCACTAGGAAATTACAATGTTAATGCAAAATCCACCTATCATCTTCTATTTTAAACTAGATGGTAGGAAAATTTGAAGCGGAGCTGAGGATACTATTACTAGTGGAAAGTGTGTGGCTCCGCATTTTTTAGAAATTGTACAGTCTCCCTAAAAATCTCAACAACACAAGTTGTAATATCCAACACCTATAAATTTTTGAAATTTTTTTGCCAATAGAATATTGTCACTTGCAAACTTGCAATATTTAAAAATTATGGTATTTGTGTAAAATCATACACTTATTATACACTTTTCACATCAACACATTTACATATGCATGTAAACTTTACAAAGACGTAAGTAAAGCCATAACTAAACATCGTATGTGAATAGCCCTTAATGGTTTAAAACTTAAGATTTTTAAGGTAGAACTAGTTTAATTATTGTTTCACTATTTCATTTTACACTTTCTCTCTTCATCTCTTTATATCCACCACATTCCTCCTACCTGCTATGATGGATGCTCGCGCACACTTTGATGGAGTGGATCCATAAGATTATCTTTGCCAGCCAAGATGATGAGATATTTTAGGTTTTCTCTAAGAACTTCAACCTTGAAAGCATGCTCTCATTGCTAGATCCCCCCCTTCAGGTTTTGGAAGACTTTGTGATCACCATTGCTACCTGCACATACTCCATCGAGGGATCTGATATGACTTGGCTGCCTTTGCAATAACTCATGGTATTTCAGGCAGGGAAGAATCACCAAAAAGTGGTGAATAGGTGTCTAGCCCACGTGGATCCTTCGCACAAAGTATGCACTATTTCCATGGGGAGTGCACCAGGCACAACACCATTGGATCTCGTGGAGTGTGATTGCGCATTGGCAATTTACCTCCTTGCATTGGATACACCCCTAGAGGAGGAGAGCGATGAAGATACAACTCCACAAGTTGTTGCTATCACATACACGGGAGAAGAACAAATTGACATATATTTTTATGTGACGAAACTTAACGATAGGGTGTGTCAGGTCCCTGGGAGTCCATTGGTGAAATCTTGGCAAAAAATGATGCATGTAGCTGCCCTATGGCATCTAGGGAAACTTTTTGATGAAGTCTTGGCAAAAAATGATGCTTGCAGACTTCGAACAGCAGGGCAGTTGCAGGCATCATTTTTTGCCAAGATTTCACTAGTGGACTTTGAGGGACGATCCGACGCACCCTTCCGTCAAGTTTTGTCGCTTTCTGATAACTTTAGGTTAGTTGCTAAATATATTGTTTGATTTGACTTTGTCATTTAGGAAATTTTTTGTATAGATGAGTTTTCATCAAGGCAAGGAGAAGCTTGGTGGGTGGATCGATAGAAGGATTCAGCTCTGAAGGAGTACATTGGCAACCTTGTTGCAGACTTGGTAGTCTTCCATAAGAAGTGCTCACCACGAGAGCAAGAAATAATCATGAAAATTTGAGCTTTCACCAAGTTTGGACCTTTTCACAAGTGATACATGTGACATCTAGCTTGGAGAAGGTGGTGCTAATCAAGCGGTCAAAGCTTCTTTACTTTTTTAACCAAATGCATGGTGGGGCAATGTGTATGCTTGCTACATTAGGTGACCTTGCTAAAGTGTTAGATCCACTTCTCTTGGAGAAAGAGCTGAAGGGGGAGCACATCATTTTTGAAGCAAAGAAGAAACTTATATTTTCATTAGAAGTTGGCCCCTCCTTTCCACGAATGAAAAAGCCAAGGAACAATTGAGAGTTCTTTCTGGCTAATGATTTTTTGTATTGCCATCACTATCAGCCATTGCATGTACTTTTCTTGATGAATATAAGATATTTTACTTGGTCCCTATAAATAAATATTTATTGAATAAATGTGTGGTTTGTGTAAGTGTGATGATAATGTGTTGTATGTGAATGACGCATTCGCATGCGTTAACATAATCCAATTTAATTATGTCAATGCGTAGTACTACACTTGTGATTGTGCATAAGCAATAACATAACTCATGTCCGTACATATTACTACTTTCGATGCATTTCTATGTTAAACAAAAATTAAGAGTCGCGCATTTCAAGAAACAAAACAAAACAACTTTACTCAATTATTTGAATTCAATACACATCGCATGAGATATTCTGTATATATAAATAAATATTCCAATGTGGCAGAGTATACAAAATTTTTTGGCCTTCCAAGATGATGTGGTGCTGTAACACTCATTACAAAACCTTGCATCATTAATCTCATAACCTATGGAGGAGTCTCCTTGCCATGTCGAAGCTGAATGATAAAGTTCATGTATTTATCTGTGATTGTGATATGCTTTTCATGGATGGCTACTAGCTGTGTATCATCAAACAAGTTGATGAGAAAATGTTGAGAGTGGAAAAAGATTGAATTTTTGACTGATTTTTGTTGTTTTTGAGGTCTGAACCTTTGGTGACATTCTAAAGCTTTGGCCAAGGAAAGTTAGTCAATTACCAGAAAATGTGCTTGATGAACTCTTTGTCAATGGCTTGGAAATAAACACACAAGTCAAAGTTAGGATGAGAAACCCTAAGTCAGTGAAGGAGGCAAAGGGTCAAGCAAACGATTATGAGAGATACATTGAGGGGTGTTGGGAGAGCTATTGGAGTTTTCCCCACACCCTTGAAATTCATAAAGATTCGCAATATTTGTTGAACGTTAGTCATGATACAGGTGCAAATGAGAGGCATACTAGGGAGAATCTTGGTATTAATTATGACAATCCCAAGGCCCAAGAACCTTGGCATCCTAGTGCAGCCAATCCTATATTCCAAAGCCATGAGCTAGATGGAAATTGAGATAGACCCAATGAGGGAAGCAAAGTAGTTAAATGGTCCAAAATTGGAACAAAATTATGTGAATGAGATGACCCCCCAAAATATAGTTGATGCATGCTATCATGTGGAGGCTATCTCAACTATTGGGAGTCCAAGTGATAGGAAATCCAAGGTTTAGGATATTACATACCCATTTATAGGATTAGATCTAGTAAAAGTATCCAATTTAGGGGAAGTGATAGTAGGCAGCAAGTGAGATGATATAGATTTGTCATCATGAAACAATATAAAAATAGAAGAAGTGGTGATCTCCAATCAAGCCATGCAATGATAAAAAAGAGATGGATTTGGAGGCTCAAAACCTCTAAAAGTGTGGTTGGTGGATTAGATGAAAAGCAAAGAGTTCAAAGTGGGTATACCATGGTCAATATCCAAGTGGATGAGACCAAATGTCATAATGATGCATCTACAATGTGTACCACTCTGGGATGCATCTAGGTGATGGGCCTATGATTAAAACCCTACCTAGTTCAAGTTGTAATAATGGCACATGCAATAACCCAAGTAGGCAAGGTTTAAGTGAGCCTAAATCCGTGGATCTCTCTGTAGTAGGAGGGGTCTTTGGGAATCTAGAATGACCATCTACTTGAATGATAAGACACTCAAGCCCAATGAGATCATTCATTTAGCTAATAGTACCCAAGAAGGGATAGCCTACATTGACGTTATATTAGTGCGAAGGCTCGAACTGATGAATATACAATAGCACAAGATTAAACTTTGATGATCAAATTGTAGTGAGCTAGCTTGCATATGTGGCATGAGAATAGCCCTTGCATTTTGTGTTATTTTTATATTATCGTAGTTAGTTTGATAGGGTGTATGTATATGCAAATAAAACCATGTGTCTAATGAATTAAAACAACTCATTCTCATTAGGCCAAGAGGGCCATGCATTTGTTTAAGGTGTGTGCGATTAATGTTATTCTTGTTTTAGTACTGTACCAGACAGATTCAATGGAGTACATGGAGCAAGCCACTTGCTATGTCGACACTTTTTGTGGCCAAGTCCAGGTGATGTCCATCCTTTATGAGTCCTTTCCGTTTATGCTGAATGGTCATGTATATGTGGGAAATGTTTTTCTTTGGGAATTAGCAATCAAGGCATGAACTTCCAAAGTTTAGGTTATGTGTGTCTGGGAAGGTCCAAGCAGTCGTTTGCCTCTTGTGAAGACATTGTCAAGCACCCTAAGAACTATTTTAGAAGGTAGTCCTTAGTGATCCTATTGTGCTAGCCTACTAGGTAGCTATTTCTAGGAGTTTCTACTAGTTGTGAGGCAATTAGAGAAGCTTGTTAAATAAAAGAAAGAGAAGAAACAATGAATATGTTTGAAAAAACTCAAAATATAGAGGTGTGTAAAAAGGGGTTCTAACGCCTAACCTAGAAAAATGAAAGAAGAAAAAAAATCAAAGAGCAGATGATCATTGCCTTGTGAAGGTCGGGTAGGTTCTTGGGGATAAGTTAGATCAATGCCTTGTCTTATAGGGGGTGATGTCTAGCCAGACAAAATAAATAAGGATGGGTGGAGTGAAAATAAAAGTGACCAGGACGAAAAAGATTTCATGTCACCTTGTGAGGGCTTGGTAGGCTCTTGGGTATCGAGTCAGGACATGAGGCCAATGCCTTGTTTTCCTTGGGTCACTACACTCAGCTCCCTCCTTTTTACATGCATGAGTATCAAGTCTTGAAGTATTAAAAAGTGATGAATCAAAAGTAGTTGGAAATGAAAGTTCAAGCTATAGGAGTCCTTGCCTAGTAGGAGCTCCTGGTCCATTTATACGAAGGTATGCAGGTAGTTCAGACCACCACTTATTAGGATGACTTCTTTGATAGTCCTTTTTAGCATGTCTGTGTTGGAGCAATTGGTTAAGCGACTAGCTTTGGATCTCTATTGGGTTATATTTGGCTTATCCCTTATGGATCTTCATGCCTTGATTTGGTTAGGGGGTAGGGTGAGAGTTGTGTTTGTGTTTTGTTGCGTATTCTTCTTTGAAGCAGCTTGATACTCTTTATAGTTTCTTTATGTGCACATCAATTTTTGTAGATTCAACAGGCTGAGTCACTCTATCCTCTAGTCGCCAATGAGAGTAGAATTTAAACACTATGAAAATGCCAAACAAGTGCCAAATGATGAGAATTTAAGGCACAATTCAAAGCTTGAAGGAAGTGGAGGACATGGATCCAACAATTTTAAGTGGTCGGGGAAGACAAGAATTCAAATTACTTCGAAATCCAGACTTCACAATGGTTGTAAATTTTTCATAAATTTTCAAGGTGTTGAATCCAAGCAAGATGAGTTCTAGGTAGTTCAAAACTTCGAGATGGACGAGTAGAAATTTTGGGTTCATGAATTGGTCGTTGGACATGCGAGAGAAGCTGAATGGCGGGCACATGGAGTGTGAAGGACATCTTAATGGTCAAAAAGTGTGGCCTTTGGGAGCTTGCATCACCCCAAATTTTTTTGGGGGGGTGTTTTCAAGAGCATACAGGCAAGAAAAAATGGCTGCCATAAAGACGCTATGATGATTTTGGAGAAGGGGGGCTAGGAGGCCTGAAAAAAACCACCCAATTCAAAGATACATGGTCACTACTTGATTTTTTCACCCTCAATCACTTGTTTTTTATCAAGAAATGGTGGACTAAAGAGGAAGAACAAAAATCAATCTTTCTCTCTCCTCCCTCTCTCTCCTCTTGAAGGTGGTTCATGCACAAGTAAATGAAAATAGATTGGAATGAAGATAGATTTTTCAGCTTGCACCAGATCTTGACAGGATCATGTTGATGGTGAGGAATGATAGACAACATGGTTTGAGGATCAATGATGGGTTTGATGGTGGCTACCCAAAAATAAATGAAACTTGAGAAAAGGAAATAGATTGGAATGAAGACTGATTGTCCGAGACTTGCACCGGATCATCATAACGAGATCAGGTTGATGCTAATGAATGATGGCCAGCATGGTTTGAGAATCAATGACGAGTTTGATAGCCACTCGAAATTAATTCCCAAAATCCAAGAATATGTGGTAAGCCCTTTTTAATGAAAATCCAAATCCTTTTTTATACTTTATGATGCAATTCTCATTCATGTGTAACAAACATTTGTTTGATGTTTGGTTGCACTATGTTTGAGGGCTATGTGTTGTGAAATTTAGAATCCGTGCTCGTAACCATGAGTTATTAATTTTTGAAAATCCAAAAAACATATTTTTAAAGGAAAAGCTGTGTTTTCATTATTTTGGATAAAAATTTGTGAGTGTCTCCTCTACTCCTTGAGTTGTTGAATGGTGATAAGCTAAAAATGAGATTTACTAGAGATACCCTGTAAATGGATAGGCTGTCATCAAAGTTAAAATCCATATATGACTGTGAGAAATCCATAGTAATCTTTCCTAAGGTCATAAGCTAATCACATTCGAGTATATCTATGGGGCCCATTTTCAAAGTAATCATGTTTACTTTTGCTTTATAATTTTCAACCAACTATAAGAAAACCCATGGGCATATTTGAGTGCTGATTTCTTCTTCGCCATTTGCTACTTGAACTTATGGGCTATTGTAAATTAGTGAAAAAGTAATTCAATCTATCTACAATTGAATTATTCACAGAACTATGTGTACTGCAACTGTATGTCAGGATAAACACATCCTTTCCATAAATATTACCCTTCATATGAAATGTATTAGGGCTCTTAGAACCTGTCCAAGTATGCCTGGAGATGGAACAATTAGTGGCATTATGTGGCTCATCAAGAATTCCTCCCAAATCAAAAGGAATACTAACACCTAGACCAAAAGAAAAGGTGTCAATAACAGTATCATGAAACTATTCTTGCCCAATGTCCTCTTCAACATCCTCATTTTCAATGGTAATCATAAATGCACTTGCCTCATCATTATTGTCATTTGAGTCTTCAAAGATTAACATACTATGGACCTTAGCTTTTTCATGCTTGTATACACACTTTGTTGCATGATCAACTGTATACTTCTCCCCACATTCAAAACATAATCCTTTTCTTTTTTTCTTTGTCCATAGAAATAGACTTTGGATTAAAATTGGTTGAAGGAGATCTAAACTTGTTGTCCCCTTGTTTTAAATCCACTCTTGGACTATTTACTTTCTTGAAATTTCCTTGAGGACTTAAAGCATTGAATGATGGATAAGTAGGCACTCTAAAGATCCCACTTAGTACATGATTGTTATTTTAAAACAGTCCTTGACTATCCATAACTAGGCTGAAATGAGGACTCTCTTTTATAATTCATTCCATAACGTTTTGCAAGCTCAATGGCTTTGAAAAGAGTGGTGGGGTTTTGTGCCATAATAGTTTTTAATAAACAATGTTCTAAACCATGTATGTATTTATTTATTTATTTATTTATTTATTTTTTGTGGAGTTTGGCTTCATCACTTATAGTCTCTACATATATTGTGAGGTTGAGGAATTGATTTGTATAATCCCATACACTTAGGCCTCTTTGCTCTAATCCATACTATCTTTGTGCCAAATTCTCTTTTTTAAGAGGAGAGACAAAGACTTCAATCAAGTGACTTGAATGCATCCCAACTTGTCTCTACTAGTATGTTTCTTTCTTGATGTATCCTACCAAGTATGCACAAACCCTTCCAAATGTAATGAGATAAATTGGATCTTCATGTCATTAGTTTTAGGGAATATATCAAAATAGGACTCTACTTTTGAAATCCACTTCTCTAGATTGGATGGTGAAGATAATCGCCCATTGTACTTTACCAAAATGATTTTATCTTTCAATTCCCTTTCATGAAAATGTTACTATCTCAAAATAAGTTGATCATGATTAGTAGGCATTGAGCCTCCAAAATGAGATGGTACTCTTCCAAAAGGTGGATGAGAGTTAGTGTGAAACCTTCTCCATGGTAAAGGATCTCTAGAAACTTGAGGATTCAGCTCATAAACTTGGGGATTGGCACCCTTCATATTACCTAAATTGTCATCATTCTTTTTGAAGTCTCTCCTACTTCATATTGCCTATTGGGAATGCCCCTTCATCCAATAATCCTTGACTTTGACCATTTTAATTATGTGGTTGAAGTGGGGCTGATGGATCACTATTTGATTGTGCTTTCTCCCTAGCATCCTTGGTTGCCATTTGAATTTTCATCCATTGAGAAAATTGGGCTATTATTTGGGCATTGGATTCTACTAATTTGTCAATCGAAGCCTTTGTTTGGGTAGTGGAATCTACCAACTTCTCAATAAAAGGCTTCGTTTGATGAGTAAACAATGCCATCGATTCAATTGCACTAAGTTCTCCTTGCATTTGAGGCTCTTCAACAAGGTATCTCTAATTTTTTGGGCAAATTCACCATCGGCCTTACTCTTCCCTTTATGACCTGTCGTAGTAGTGTAGTCTTGCAATACCCCCGTCATAAAATTATCTATAACTTGAGCTAGAAAACTCTGGTTTTCAAATTTTTTGATTCAAAATGGAGTCAAGAATACCCTCTTTAGGATAACCTATAGGATGCTATAACAATTTTAGGAAAAAAATATCTATAACCCAATCTCTAAGGCTAAACTGTCCAAGCTTGCACCCTATTTTAACTTGTAAGTGCCCTATTTCCACCTGTGAGAGAAAAGTGGTTGTACCTAAGGGCTTTCAAACCTTAACTATATTACCTACACCTATACTCCAATTATGAAAATGGTACCTATATTACCCTGTTTATACCCTGTAGTGTCATGTTTCACCCTGTTTTGACCTTCAGGATACTTAAATCTTTGAGAATGCTTAAATCTTCAATTCTCCACTTGTGATACCTATGTGAGGGATAAAACGGAAAGATAAGCTTCCTAAATGAGCTTTGAATCACTAAAAGGTGGGCAAATGTTGAGGGTTGAAATGATTTGATTTTTTGGTTGATTTTGGATGGATTTTGTATGATGTTTAGTTGTTTTGGAAGTTTTTGGGAGTTTTCTGGACGAGCTTGATTAGGTTTGAAAATCTCATGATGGTTTATAGTGGAAATATGATGTTCTGACATGTTTGTTGATGTCCTATTAGTGTTTGATTGGTTCTGTTTGAGTCTATTGACCTTCTATTTTGCTATGTTTTCCTTCTGTATGAGGGATTAGATTATTGATAAATTGTGAGAGTGTTTTGAAGCTTATTAATTTATTCTTGATGGTTTTTAGTGATTTAAGTGAGCTAAAGGCTTGATGATAACCTTTTGTATGCCTTTTATAAATCATTTATTGAGCTTCTGTAGAGCCTCTATTTTTGTTATGTTATGTTTTGTATGCCTCTCTGTAAGTGTGATGATGGATGAATATGTAGCTTGGGGAAGTTTTTCAATATTGGGGAGAGATGAATATAAGATCAAAATAGCTCAGACAAGTGGAAGAAGTGTTGAGATATCAAGCTCCACTCGTGATACGCCAGGGTGACCGTTGTGTATTTATGTCACCGACTTGTCAGTTGTTGCAGACGCGGTTGGTACACCGCCCATGAATAATAGCTACATGATAGCTATCCTTATCTACTCTAGTTCGTGGCTCAGTTAGTATGCCACCTTAGTTAGTTGAGTTTGGTTTGAGACCCATACATAGGGTTCTTCTATTTCTTTGTACTAGAGTTCTTTTTGGCTTACACAACTAAGAAGAAAAAAACTATTTTCAGCCTCCACCCTTTGTGTATTCCCCCATTGTGCAAGCAAGAAAGCTACAAGTGAGACTCCTTCCTTCTCTCCCACAATCTTGACACGGTATCAGAGCCTTGTTCGTGGTAAGGAGCTCAAGAAAGCAAGCCAAGCTCGCGGTGTTCTAGTAAGAGGAGCAGTGTTGCTTTCATTTTCTGTTTTGGGAGCAGATCTCTGCAGGTAGCACAGCCGGAAATTGCAAGAGTGCATTGTCTCAAATTTGAGGCCATTTCAGGGTCTGTTTTGGAGGCGGAAGTTTTCTGCACGCACTCAGGAAAAGGCCCAGTTTTATGCTGTGCAGCCACTGTTCTACAGGTCGGTGAAAAGTTACTGTAGAAATTGCATCGTATGCTTGTGCGCAGAGACATTGGGAGTTAGAGAATCATCCTTGGTTCCTATTTATGCAAAATCGTCACTAGGAAGTGACTGTGTGGTCAAATACCACTTTCGCCAGTTTTGCAGATTTGCCCTTGTGAGGGTGAAGCTGTGTTTTTTGCAGTGACAGAATTTTTTGCAATGCTCTGTAATGGCGTCTGATTCTCTTTCACAGATTGTCACTGAAAAGCTTGACAAGAACAACTTCCAAGCATGGAAGTTTAGAATGATAAATTTCCTCATGGAAAAAGGATATTGGGAATTTGTTGCAGGAAATGAAGAAGAACCAGTTCTTCCTGATGTTCCCAATCAACAGCAAATGCATGCATTTAAAGCATGGCATGAGAGAGCCAAGAAAGTTATGTATTGGCTGTCTATCAGCATTTCAGACTCTATGATTGTGCATATTCTGGATGCAAGTACGCCAAAGGAGGCATGGGATACTTTGTCAAAAATGTATAGCACAAATACGCAAGCCAGGAAAATGCAGCTCAAGCAAGAGTTGCATAATGTGCAAAGAGAAAATATGAGCATCAATGACTACCACATGAAGGTGAAGAAGATTGCAGATGCACTTGCTTCCATTGGGTCGCCAGTGGAAGATGATGATTTAGTTTCTGTGACCTTGAATGGTCTAGGAAAGGATTATGCACAGTTTCGGACATCCATTTCAGTTCGTGAAAGATTTCCTGATTTTGAGGAGCTGATTGCTCTTCTAATTTCTGAGGAGCAGAGAAATGGTGGTGCATCTTCTTCAGGAGGAACTTCAAAAGAAGCTGTCTTCTACTCAAATGCTGGAAGAGGTAGAGGCAGAGGTAGAGGAGGCCGATTTGGAGGCCGTGGTAGAAATCAGAATATGCAGCAAACTCAAGAAAACCAGTCCTATGGAGGAGGACGTGGTAACTCTAGAGGCAGGGGGAGCCAAAGAGGTCGTGGTGGATGGCAAAGAGGCCAAAATGCAAACAACAATGTTGAATGCTACTACTGTGGTAAAATGGGTCATATGGCTAAAGACTGCTATAAAAAGCAGAATGACATCATGAATGGAAAAATGCAACAAGGGAATTATGCATCTTCTAGTAGACAGGGTGATGACAGAAATGAGCACTTGTTTATGGTGCAGCATATGAACAATTCTGTGACAACTGCAGAAGAAAGCAATGATGTATGGTATGTTGACTCAGGTGCATCAAACCACATGACAGGTCATGCAGAATGGATGGAGGATGCAAGGAAAATGGAAAAACCAGGATTTGTGGAGACTGGTGATGATACTGCACATCCTATTGTGCAGATTGGAAAAATTCCTTTGTCTATGCAGGATGGGAAAAAGAAATACATATCCGATGTATTTCATGTCCCGAATATCACCAAGAATCTAGTTTCTGTTGGTCAAATGGTTGAGCAGGGCTTGCAGGTCAGATTTAATCCTCATGGATGCTTTGTTGAGGATATGAAAAATAGAGGTCGCTTGATAGCAAAAGGAAAGAAGAAGGGCAGAATGTTTACGTTGGATGCAGACATGTCTGAATTGAGTGTAGCAATGTTTGCACATGGGACTGGTGTAGTTGCAGATATTGATATCTGGCATAAACGCATTGGTCATGTTAATGTACAGTGACTTAAATCAATGCAGGCCCAAAACATTGTTGCAGGATTGCCCAAATTCAAGGTTGCAGAAATGCATAAGGTATGTGAAGCCTGTCAGTTTGGAAAACAGGCAAGGAGACCATTTCCTAGACATGTTCAAGAGAGTGAGAAGCCATTGGAATTAATCCACTCTGATGTGTGGACTACTAAAGCTGCATCTCTTGGAGGCTGTCATTATTTTGTCACTTTTATTGATGACTATAGCAGAAAAGTTTGGGTGTATTTTATGAAAAAGAAAAGTGAAGTTTTTGGGCATTTCAAAACCCTTAAAGCTATGGTTGAAAAAGAAACAGGTTTGCAAGGGGGAGAGTACCTCTCAAATGAGTTTGCAAGGTTCCTGCAGGAGCATGGCATAAAGCAGCAATATTCATGCAGTTATACCCCACAACAAAATGGAATTGCAGAAAGGAAAAACAGGCATATTGGAGAGGTATCTCGTGCCATGCTTAATGAAAAAGACTTGCCAAATTTTTATTGGGCTGAAGCAATTGCTACAGCAGTCTACATAATGAACAGGACTCCCACTGCAGCAATACATGGAATGACTCCAGAGGAGAGGTATACTGGTAGGAAACCAGATATTTCTCATTTGAAAATTTTTGGTTGCATTGCCTATGTACATGTGCCAGATGAGTTGAGATCCAAGTTGGATCCAAAAGCTGAGAAGTGCATCTTTATTGGTTACTCTCTGCAGCAAAAAGGGTATAGATGCTATAACCCTTCTACTCGTAAGTTTACAGTGAGCAGAGATGTTGTTTTTGACGAGATGAGTAGCTGGTATAAACCAGTAAATGTGATTGATGATGTAGATGCACAAAATGGTAATGCTGCACAGAATTCACAGCAGCAGTCACAAAATATTAGTGGACCTGGAGCGTCCTCTAGCAGTGGTTCACATTCTTCGCCATGGACAGGCAGATTGAGATCAGGAGAATCTTCTCAAAGTAATGCAGATAGTGGTATGCAGGTATCATGAAAAGGAAAAGAGAAGGTTGATCAGCCCATGTTTGATGTGAATGCAGGTCACTCTTATGTGGATGGTGAATCCAGTGGCTCAGAACAGAGCATTGATGATGAGTTGGGTATTCCTTCTATTGTTACACCTGGGATAAGGAAGACCAGGGATGTTTTGAGAGCACCTGGGAGTGAACCTACTTTGCGCAGGTCTACGAGAGCTAGGTATCCTGTGGATAGGCTGAAATATGATGGATTTACAGCCATTCACTATGCATATATGGTCAAAGTGATACAGGAACCAGAACCCACTTCTTTTTAGCAAGCCATGGAAAAAGAAAAATGGGAGAAATCCATGGATGAAGAAATGGATGCCTTGGAAGCAAATGCTACATGGGAATTGGTACCTTTGCCTAAAGGTAAAAATGCAATTGGCTGTAAGTGGGTTTATAAAGTGAAGCACAATGCAGATGATTCTGTGAACAGATACAAGGCAAGATTAGTAGTCAAGGGGTATGCACAAATATATGGCATTGACTATGAAGAAACATTCAGTCCGGTTGCAAGGATGGAAACCGTAAGAGCAGTCATTGCTATGGCTGCATCAAAGGGATGGTCTTTACATCAGATGGATGTAAAGAATGCCTTCTTGCATGGTGATTTGCAAGAAGAGGTCTATATGGAGCAGCCAGCAGGTTATGTGCATGTTGTTCATCCTGAGTTTGTTTGCAGGTTGAAGAAAGCCTTATATGGCTTAAAGCAAGCACCTAGAGCATGGTCTGAAAAGATAGGACAGTATCTTGTCATTATTGGCTTTCAAATTTCCAAGGCAGATTTCTCACTTTATGTGAGAAAAACAGAGAAAGGTATTATGCTACTTGTCATTTATGTCGATGATTTGATTATGACAGGTGACAGTGATGAAGATATCCTTCATGTGAAAATGCTATTGAAGCAGAAGTTTGAGATGAAGGATTTGGGAGAGCTGCGTTATTTCTTGGGCATTGAGGTTATTAGATCACCAAGTGGGATACAACTCTTGCGGAGGCAATATGGATTGGACATGCTGTCCAAATATGGGATGACAGGCTGTAAGCCTATTTCAGTTCCTTTGGAGCAGAATGTGAAGCTGAGCACAGATGCAAGTGAGCTTCTAGAAGACCCTACTATGTACAGACGCATAGTAGGAAGTTTGATTTATATTACTATTACCAGGCCAGATTTGAGCTATGCTGTTGGATTGGTAAGTCGGTTTATGCAGGCTCCAAGGAAACCACATTTGGATGCAGCTAGACGCATACTCAGGTATGTGAAGTCCACATTGCAGTATGGACTATTTTATGAGACTGGGATTCAGATACAGCTACATGGATACACTGATGCTGATTGGGCTGGTAGTATTTCTGATAGACGATCTACCAGTGGATATGTGTTCTCTTTTGGGAGTGCTGCAGTCACTTGGAGCAGCAAGAAACAGCCTACAGTTGCCTTGTCGAGCACAGAGGCTGAGTACAGGGGTGCAGCAATGGCTGCATGTGAGGTAGCTTGGTTGCATAAGCTACTTTATGATATGCATCAGTCTACAGATGGGCCAGTTGTCATTTATTGTGACAACATGAGTAGTGTACACTTGGCAAATAACCCAGTCTATCATGCTAGAACAAAGCACATTGAGGTGCATTATCACTATGTGCGAGAGAGGGTTTTACTAGGTCTTATTGATCTAGTTTATGTCAGCACAGCGGATCAGATAGCTGACATATTCACGAAGGCATTGGGTGTAGAGAAGCTGCGCAAGTTCAGAGACCTGCTTGGTGTGCAGGAATTGGAATTGAGCTCGAGGGGGAGTGTTGAGATATCGAGCTCCACTTGTGATACGCCAAGGTGACCGTTGTGTATTTATGTCACCGACTTGTCAGTTGTTGCAGACGCGGTTGCTACACCGCCCATGAATAATAACTGCATGATAGCTATCCTTATCTACTCTAGTTCGTGGCTCAGTTAGTATGCCACCTTAGTTAGTTAAGTTTGGTTTGAGACCCATACATAGGGTTCTTCTATTTCTTTGTACTAGAGTTCTTTTTGGCTTACACAACTAAGAAGAAAAAAATTGTTTTCAGCCTCCACCCTTTGTGTATTCCCCTATTGTGCAAGCAAGAAAGCTACAAGTGAGACTCCTTCCTTCTCTCCCACAATCTTGACAAGAAGTAGTTGCTGACTTGAAGTAAAGACTGAAGTGACAGTGACACTGATGAATTTCGAAGAGACACTGTAGTGGCTTTGTTGACCTTTCATATCAAGCATAACTCTTGGGAGGGGTATCCATGACCTAAGAGGGGTTATGAATGATTATTCTTGATTATCTCATTGTACAATTGAGAGAGATTATCTATGAGGGAGAGAGTGAGTGAGTGAGCGATAGCCAAATCTATGCAAAACAATGTATCTACTATGAGTGAGAGATTGTGAGAGAAAGCTATGGAACTTTTGAAGAAGAATATTATGTGATGATTTCCATTCAAAGTGGTGTATTCTCTTGTATCTTTGTGGTTTCTTAATGAATTCTATGAATAATATGAAGAACATAATCAATTTGGTTCAAATTAAAGCTGTGGAAGAATTGTTTTTATGAAGCTGCGTGAAGATTTCTTGTTCTTGGTGCTCTTTTCCTTGTTGTGGACATATCAAATATAAAAAAGATATTTGTTGATGATACAATATATATTTTCTTGGTGTTCCTCTTAGGGCTCCATATTTTTGGTGCGTAGTCAAGGAAGACTACCATCAACAAGCATTAGAAGAGGCTAAAAATGAAGGAAATGGCATTGTCAAGAGGAGAAGAATTCAATGGATGCTTGCAAAGTTCCTTCTAACACTGAAGAATTGAAGATTCTCATTGCCAAAGCCACTTTCTACAAGAAGTTCATCCTACAATGGTGGAAACATATTACCATCATGATGCAAGCTCTATGTGGTGGACTATTTCCTCTCCTTGTTGAAGCAATAGAGATGTTCATCAAGTGGGAGATTGTGAAGAAGCTTCAGGAGTCATGGTTAGTGGAGGTTCACGAGAATAAGAAAGAAAAGATTTGGAATTTTTTTCATGGATGCTCAATAGTAGGATACTTGGAACACATGGTGCACTGACAATCTCCTATTTGTCCAATCAGCAACTCACTGGAAGTTGGTGGATAGAGTGTTCTTCACCACATATACTATTGAAACCATCAAAAGTTGTCATTACTATGACGATGGCACCACAACAATCCTCAGTAGAATGAGTTTTGATACCTTCAGAACCAAATACCTTCCCTATGCAGAGACATTGAAAAGAAGGAAGTACAAAAAACATTGGCCAAAGAGTCCTCCAAAGACTAGGGCCCCTCTAATTTTGTTCTATTGAGCACTAAAAAATTAGGTGGATCTAACCTTGTATTTATAGCTAAATTGAAGAAGAAGGGTTGTGGCTAAGAGTCTAAGAGGGACGACTTTAATTTCAAATTTTCTTAACTTCTTGCAATTTGAAATTAAAGTGGAGATATCACATCCTCTCCCCCTTAGAGGAATCGAGATGTCCTCATCTCGAATGAAACTGGGGATATTGGTTACATAGTGATTCCTAGTCAATCCAAGTGGCATACTCTTTAGGGTAGTCTTTCCATTGGATGATATATTCTCTAAGGGTTTTTCTTCTTAGAGTCTTCTCCCACATGTCAAGTATCTTTTCTGGTTGAAATTCGAGGACTCCTTAACTAGCCTTAACTAGGCATTGCAACTTGTTGGTCATTTAGTACATGTTCTAGGTTAGGAACATATGCTTTCAATAGATTGATATGAAATACATTATATACTTTCAAGTTATTGGGGAGTTGTAGCTTGTACGCATTTGGCCCTAAACACTTGAGCACCTTATATGGCCCACAACAACTAGGACTTAGCTTCTTGAATTCCCCCAAAGATAATGAACTTTTCTTTGGGCAAACTCATAGGAAAACCATGTCACCTTCTTTGAAGATGTGTTCTTGCCTTTGTTGATCGACATATGCATTATGTTGATCGTTAGCGGCTTGAATATCTTGCTTATAACTTTCACTTGTGATGGTCCATTTCTTCCAGCATTTGCCTAGATGCTTCTACTCATAGGGTAGGATTAGAAAATTTTAATGGTGTAAGACAATCTTGCCCATATAGTGCCTGAAAAGGAGTCATTTGAATACTTTGATGGTATGATGCATTGTAGGAAAATTCAACTAAGGGTAGGTATTGGATCCACCATTTGGGTTCCCTATTACAATAATCCCTTAGTTTGTCCTCAATAACTTGGTTGATACGCTCTGTTTGACCATCGGTTTGGGGATGGTAAGCAGTACTGAAGTAGAGCTAGCTTCCTAAAATTTCGAATAAACTCTTCCAAAAGTTTGAGGTAAAGAGAGAATCATGATCGCTGATGATTCTTTGGGGTAATCCATGTAACCTAAAAATTTTCTTAATGAAAAGTTGGGCGATATCAGAAGCCTTGTAATTGGTTTTTACAGGAATAAGGTGTGTAAATTTTGTTAGCATATCAATAACTACCATTATGGAGCTATATCCTCCTTATACCAGGGGTAATCCAACTATGAAGGCCATGCTCATATACTCCCATTTCATTTGAGGGATGTCATGTGCCTGGAGCTTTCCTAGCAACTTAACACGCTCGGCCTTAATTCATTGGTAGTTTAAGAATTCAATGACACACTTGAGTACATCACCCTTGAGTCTTTCCCAGTAGAAGCTTCTTCTGACTGTATTAAGAGTCTTAGAATAACCAAGATGACTTGAAAATGGGGAATCGTGAGCTTCCCAAAGTATTTTCCTTTTGAGTTTCTAACTTGCAAGAATAGATAGTCTTGTCCTGTAATAGGCAAGCTCCTCGTTTATGGAAAAATCTTGATACTTGGTCTTGAGTTTTAGACTTGAATCCTTGAGGAAAATTTCTCTTAACAAGTTTTAATATCTTGAATCCTTTGTTGCCTCTTCTTTAGCCATTTCTATGAGAGGGTTACTGGGCATTGAAATCATTGTGGCAAGAGTTCCAGCCCTAGAGGGTTCTTCTAGGATTAGAGTATTAAGGAATGATTTACATCTTATGGCATTTGCAATCACATTCTCCTTGCGTGGTCTATACTTGATTTCAAATTCAAATTCTTATAAGGTCTCAATCCATCGGTGTTGTCTCATATTGAGATTTGGCTAAGTAAAAATCCACTTTAGGCTTTTATGACTAGAGAAAACCTATTACCAAGTAGGTAATGTCTCCATAGTTTAAAGGCATGGATTACAGCAAGTAATTCTACATCATGTGTGGCATAGTTTCTTTCATGAATCTTTAATTTTCTTGAAGCATAGGCCACTGCATGTCCTTCTTGCATAAGCACACACAACCCAAAGCAAGAGAGCTTGCGTCAATTATGACTTTGATTTCTTTATTGCTGTGGTCAGGTAGCCTCAAGATAGGGGCAGTTACCAAACTGTGCTTAAGCTTCTCAAAGCTGGATTGTTTGACAGATGTCCATGTAATGGAGACCTGCTTTTTGAGAAGGTCATTGAGAGGTGCAACAATTGAGGCATAGTCTTTAATGAAGACTCTATACTAGCCCGTTAGCCCTAGAAAGCTTTGCACTTCCTTGACCATTGTTGGGGGTGACCAGTCTTGTACATATTGGACCTTGGAAGGATCCACTGAAATGCCATATGTTGATACTATGAATCCTAGATATTCAATTTGCTTCTTGAAGAAAGCACATTTCTTCTTTTTAGCATACAGATTGTGGGCCCTCATTGTTTCAAGAACTTTTCGTAGCTATGGTTCATGGTCTTCTTCATTCTTGGAATACGTTAAGATATCATCAAAGAAGATGAGGACAAAGATGTCAAGGTAGGGCCGGAAAATGTCTTGCATCAACCTATTGAAGGTGGCAAGAGCATTTGTTAACCCAAACGACATCACAATAAAGTCATAGTGACCATACCTTGTGTTAAAAGCAGTTTTAGGGATATCTTCCTCCATAATTCTTATTTGGTAATATCTTGATTTGAGATCGATCTTTGAAAAGACCTTTGCTTCCTGGAATCGGTTAAGCAACTCATCTATCCCTGGGAATTGGATATTTGTTTTTCACTTTCGCCTGGTTTAATCCATGATAATCGATACAAAGATGAGTGTTTTTTCTTTCTTTTTTTGAAATAAAATCGAGGCTCCCCATGGTGAATTACTTGGCCAAATGGATCCCTGCTCTAATAGCTTCTTGAGTTGTTCTTTTAGCTCAATGGCTTCACGAATTGACATTGGGTAAGGCTGTTTGGCGAGAGGGGCAGCACTTGGAATGAGTTGAACTTCATGATCTACTTCCCTTGCTAGTCAAAGCTCTGTTAAGTCTTCTAGAAAAGCATCCGCATAATCTTTTAGCCAAGATGGTTCACTATCCTAGTTAGCCTTGTTGAGTTTAATTAGATAGACGGGTGATCCTTTCTTCAGTCCTTTTACTATTCGAGAGACTTTAGCTAGCTGAACCTTAGGGTTTCTTGCTTCTCCCTGAGTGGTTACTTGTTCTCCCTTTCAGTTATGGAATGTGATTTGTCCCTTTTCATAATGGATATGGGCATTATTTGGAATTGTCCAATTCATTCCGAGCAAACACTCATAAGCCCTGAGGTTCTTAATTCGAAAGTTCATTTTGGAAGAATTGCCACCCAAGCTAAATTCTACCCAACTAGTTTGTTATGTTGATAGAACTTCTTTGACATTTGCTAATTCCACAAGCATTCTAGGTGTAAGAATAGTGTTTATGCATTGCCTTTTTACACATTTTGGCGATACAAAAGAGATTACTTCCAGAGTCGATTAAAATTCGAAAGGGTTTACCTTGATAATCTACTGGTGTTTGAATTACTGAGAATTTTTGACTTGGACCCTTCTTATTGAGAATGGTGTGTACTCTAGCTCTTTCCATATCGGATTCCATCATGGGATCTTTTTCATTACTGATCTCCTTTAGGTTTATTCTAGCAACCTTTCCCCTGGCATCTTGGCTTTGCCCACGCAAAACTGACCTTGGCCAAGCTTTGGTGGGCACTGCCTCTTGAAATGTCTTAGTTCCTTGCAATAAAAGCACATTGGAGTCTCATTGCTCCTTCATATGGGTACAAAGCTTCCCACAGCATTTGATTTGGCCTTCTTTGTTTTGTTTGGTTAGTACTGTCCTTGGGATCTTTTTGCATATCCTTAGAAGTTGCCCTTATTTTGACTATTTCTGCTCCAAATTTTTGCATTTCTTAGCCTTTGTTCAATCTCATGAACTATTTGAGCTACTCAAATAAATGTATCTTGTAAATCTAATGGTCTCATTGATTCAAGACGCATATTCATAAGTGGATTTAGACCATTGCAAAACTTGGATACTTGATGTGAAACATCCATTGTAGCTACATATTTTAGAAGTCTTACGAATTTGGAGTAGTAGACTTCTAGGCTTAGATTGAAGAACTCGTTCATTTTCTGGGCTTGATATATGGACAAAAGATATCTCCCACGTACCGCGTCCTTAATTTTGTCCTAAGTGATAGCGCCTTCAGGAATTCTTTGGTCCCTGGACCATTGTTTCCACCAAAGACTCTTGTGAGTTTTAGTTTGGTGATCGTGGCTTGATTCGACAGTGCAATTCCTGCTAATCTTCCATAGATTCTATCCATGTTTTTGCTTTAGTTGGAATATCCCTTCCTTTACCATCAAACTCCGATGGCTTGTACTGCTTGAGAAGAAATTTCTTCTCTTGGGCTTTTGTAGTATTGAGATTCAAGGTGACGTTCTGAGAATTATGCAATTTTATGATCAATTTTCTTTCTAACCATATTTTTAAAAAAAAGATTTTCACTTACTTACTCTACCTCATTAATTTAGGAGGGAAATTATGTACTACTTATCCTTCTGACAATGACCAAGGTTTATACTTCAAAAGAGAGTTTTAATTCTCAATTAGGAAAAAAATTCTATCTACTATTTTTTATTTATCAAGGAGACAAATTGATGGACAAAAAATAATTCTTTACATCAATAGGAAGGGAATACATTATTTGAGTAGTTTAGGAGCTCATATTATTCTTGGAAAAGATTTTCCTTTCACAATCTAGGCATGGCATTGTGATACATCCATCACATAGTAATTAGGATTCTGAGAATAAATATCTAGAAATCTATATTTTAGAGGAAGATCAGGTAATCCATCTTTCTTGTAGTTGTGGCAACTGGAGCATCTTATAACTATGACTCGATCAGTCGCTATAACCCTTGTAACCTCCTCATAGATGTATCGGTTTAGTTTGACATGTTGCCCTCTAATGAACATGTTTGAGTTTACTATGGCCTCATAGAAGAGATAAATCTTGGCAACCTTACGGACTTCCATCCACCTTAACCTCTTTAAATTATTCTAGAGGTAAGCAAGACAATTTGTGTCAATGTAATAATACCCTCTACTTAACATCCATCACCTTTCGTAATACAAGGGTGAAGGATTGTATATTTGATCTAATATTAGCATCATCTAGTTTCTCCAGTACAGTTGAAGCTAGAGGAGTGCATTGCTGACATAAACATAACTTGGAAAATCAAGAATCGTTTCCAAGGTTCATCTTTCTGCCAAAAATCAAGAACATATATCAACAAGAGAAGACTTTGCTACCTAAGGGGACATATATTTTATGTTGTAAATATAGCTAGTTTTATTTACTTGTGTGGTGTCCTACATCAACGTGTGCTCTAATACCAACTCTAACGTACCGCCCGTCCTTAGCGGCACGTTCTTAGTAGCCCATCAAGAGATGTCCTTGGAAGCGCCGACCAGGATTTTGATAAAACCCTCGGAATTTGCTAACTAGGCTCGTTTGAGTCTACCCTGCAGTGGAAGTTTCGGCCACTCCCACAAGGATGATTTTCTAGTCAAATCTATTACTAGCGGCTAATTAGTATTAGCAGATTCTAAAGTGATGTGAATCAATATTTATGGTTTCTAATGATTCATCAAGTGTGATTTTTATTCCTTCTTAGGAAAGCTTTCGGCTTATTAAGACCACCCAACCATAGATCTAGATCCGCCATCCATCCACTTTCCTCAAGAGAGTAGTTTTAGTTATCTAATTGCCTACCACTTTAAGTTCAACGTATAAAAATAACATCTTTGAATTATCTCCTGATACAAATTCATTACGCGCATTTAATTCATGACACAAAAATAGAGTAAAGCAATTCCTTCTTAATAGTTCCTTTCAGAAAAAAATGACATTTATAATGTTTTCTATTCAAAGTATTGTTCTCTCCAAGTTCCGTTCCCCAACTAGTATTGAAACTTCCAGGACATAGTTTAGAAATTGAAGGGTAGTTGGGAGTTTGTAAGAGCCTAAGGAGTTTGTGAACCAGAGCCCCTGGGTATCGTCCTCCGTCGACTAGAGTTCCCTACGACAAGACCTTTTGCATCATGATTGGTCAATTCTTAGTATAATGCGAGTCAAAAGAGAAAAAACCCTTGTAGTACGTTTTATTCACGCTGGCCTTAGGGAGGTCTAGCACCATTAGGAACACTGCCTTAGTTGGCATTCTGTGCTCACTGAAATACTACCTCAATTGGTTATCTATACTCAATCATCTGTCTTTTAGCCTGACAATTTTAAAAAAGATCAGTACCTAGCTTGCAATCACAAACATCTTTATTTTAAATGCATTATATATAAACCTCTAACATGTTTATTTCCAAGACAAATCTTTTCTTTCCAAAAAGTAATCATATCGAGACAAATTAGCATAAGGTAATACTTAATAACATCGAGACAAATTAGCATAAGTGGCAAAATTAGCATAAGTGGCAATACCTTCCAATATTCTTTTTGGATTTTCCCTTCCTTGGGGATCAGTTTGGACTAAAATCTAAGCAAGAATTTCATATGGATCTTTGCCTGCAATAAAAGAAAATCTTTGTTAGTTTAATATAGGTTCATCTTATACAATCCCAAGTTGCCCCTTGGAATTCGCAATTAAGAATTTCTCGAAGAGATTATATGCAAGAATCGAATAAAATCTTGTTTTACACATGAAGCTTTTGTTGCATGTTCATGAATTAAGGCCTGCTAGCTGTTATTATTTAAGAAAAATGGTACCTAAGGATCCATGAGACAGGTGCTTGGTTGATGGTATTTGCAACTCCATTTGTAATCCCCGTACTTGCCATTTCGTTTATAGTAATTGTGTCCATAGTGTTATTGGCACCTCCTGCCTCCATGACCTTCGTAACTTTATTCTTCAGGGCCATGGTCTTTAATCATCTCACGAGATCGCAAAAGGGGATTTTGGCAAAGGAGCTTGGGGGTAATTAGATTGATAGAATTTTGATTTGACGTGGAGGGAAAAGGCAACAATCACCAATAATTTTGAGAAATCAAGAAGAGCCTTGATTCCACATGGGAATAGGATAGAAGGGATGGAGGAAATGAATTCAAGAGCTTGTGGAGTATAGAGAAATTCACGTGTTTGCCCTTCTCTTGCCCCACTCCCTCTTGCTCTATACTCCTAAGAAGGGCCTCCTTCTCTTACTCTGACTACTCTCAAGAGCTTTCCATGCCTTGTATTTATAGCTAAATTGAAGAAGAAGGATTGTGGCTAAGAAGAAGAGCTCTTTATAGAAGGGATCTTGGCAAAATCAACAATCTAAAGCTTCCAAGATGCAATCTGATGCTGGCAATTTGATCTTTGAGGTCCAGAGAGGCCATGACTGATTCGCCTAGCTCTCAGATAATCTTGCTTCATCCCAAGCCTCTCATCAAACTAAGAAGAGGGGGAGATTGCTGGAGTTAATTGTTGAATCTCTGGAGCTGAACTCAAGATTTTTGGTATAAAATTGGAGATGCCAAATTGGGGGGGAATAATGAGTCGTTTTTTTCTCCAAAAAAAAGGGGGGGAGGGGGTGACAAGATTGTCGTCATCTTCAACTCTTCCTTCTTTTTCTTCATAAAACTAAATCTTTAAAGATTTTGTTAAATATTCAACTTGCCAAGTTTAACATGTGTTTACTCAATCTAGAGCTTACTAGTCATAACTACCATGCATAGGCAATTCTTGTGTAGAGATATTCGCAGTCGTATTGAACTCAAAAGATATCGGGTTTACAAATTTTGGACTATTTTTGTTCGAGACTTCCTTTATTTAATGGTCTCGAATCCTTCAAGTCCAATTACATGAAGTTGGGAAAATTTGAAATTAAAGTCAGGATATCACAGAGACCACATTAACCAAGGGAAAATAGTTCATTGATGCCGAAGCAAAAATATCTACTCCTAAGATGAGAGAAAAGAAAAGCACTAAGGTTGGAGAGTACCCTAGCCCCAACTAACAAAGCTGGGAGTTGCAGACAATGTTAAGAAATGGATAAAAGAAGTGCAAGCTCACCTTCAAGATGTCAAACCTATCACTGAGCACAAGATTGACGAACTCTCAACCTTGAGCCCACTAGTCTCTCTCACATATCTGAGGGCAAGAGAGGCAATGCCACCATGTGAATATCTGCATGGGTAGGATGAGGGGGCTGTGACTGCACAACTAGCTCATGAGCATTGGTAAGGAGCCCATGAAGCTAATGAAGGAAATATGCATGGCAAATTGCTAAGCTTAATAATAATAACTCCTATGGCATTGCCATTGGGAGAATTGCTTCACTTTTTAGCAAGAATTGAAGTAATGGGTAGAATGTAGTAATGACAAGACCTTCCAGACCATGATGTTGTGCACACATACCAAGTCTAATAGTAAATCCAATGTCTAAGTTTCCACAAGTAAATGCCTTTTGGGAGGGCATTGAGATGCACATAGTCTTGCTTATCATTGCCTTACGAGATACTACACGAAAGGGGATAGTGGACATAGGAGCAAGGGTTAGTGTATTTAGTCGCGTAGTCTTGCAATCTTGGAAAAATCCACTGGTGGAGACCACAAGCTTCAATGTCACTTTAGAAAATGGGATGAAGGTTAGACCCTTCAGAGTCCTAAAGGATTGGCCACTATCCAATTCTTAGTGAACTTCATAGTTATGAAGTGAGTGGAGTATAATATCCTTCTTAGTAGACCTTGGATGAGAAATGCCAGACTAATAGAGGATTGAGTAATGGCTTGATATTCTTGGGTAATAGATCAGAAGTAGTTCAAGTAGAGATGGACACATGGAAAACCTCACTAGTAGACTTAGATGCCATCTCTACCTTGCTAAAGGGCAACTTGAGGCCTAAAAGCGATTATGGACCTCCAACAAGGTACATTCCTTGCCCTAAGGATGAGAGAGACTAGATGCACATATTGGAAACCATTGATCTCCCATTCTCAGAGGACGATGGTGGATCTGGGAAAGTTGTAGACTCAGCTAGAAAATTTAAGATTGCCAAAACTTCCAACCTGCCCACGGTACCCTTGTGCATGATGGTTGGGAGTTCCATGGTCAACAAATACTAATCACCTCTCGTGTCCCAGCCAACAAATTAGAACTTCACAAAATCCTTCAGTACCTATGAAGTCAGCTTGTGGGTAATCAAACTGCCAATTTACAGCCTCTCAAGGATGTTATGGAAAGCAAAGAGTGGCAAGGGACTAAGGTGCACGACTCAAATTTGTCATATAACTAGACTCTCATGACAAGTGTGGCAGAGCTCAGAAGTAGGAACCCTACTAACAACATGTAGTTCCAGGTATGAGGATTTTGACGATCGGTAATATGAAGACTATTGTTCCATCAGTGTGAGAAGAGCAAAGAGAAAGTAGAGACCATAGAATAAGATACAGAGGGAAGAGTGATTGAGCAAATCAGAGAAAACACTAAACCTTGAGAGGTTAACACATTTTGAGTGAGCAAGGGAGTTGCCAAGGTAGATTGCAGTCGAGCTTGGCTAGAATGCCTCAAGGTGGTAGATTATGAGCAAGCGGGACTAGCGTCCTTGCACCACACCACTATTTGGAGTAGAGTCAGCTTTAGAGTTGTGAGCACTAGGGGAGAAATTCTCTTTTAGTGAGGATGATGAGTACAATTCCGAGTTAAAGGTGAGCTTTGATAGTGACCCCAAGATACCTCAACCACCTAGGACCCGACGTACAAGGGAAGCCTTCCAATCCACCTAGGGCGGGCACAAAAGGCTAAGGGAGGAGAAAAGAAAACATTCAAAGTTTTCAAAAGTTGAATGGTAGAAAAAACCGCAAGATCTACCCAAGCACTTCACAAAGTACAAAAAGGGTGATCGAATAGTGGTGTTAGTAGGGGCTGAATGGAAAGGGCAAGCTAGTGAACCCATCAAAGCCAACCAAGGTTAAGGAGGCAACTTGGTAGCCTCGACCCATGTACACAGTGGATAACCTAACTGAGAAGGAGGAGGGAGCATGATATCATAAATCTCCTAAGGGAATTTGAATATGTGTTTGCATGGTCCTTAGGTGAGCTGAAGGGAATAGATCCAAATATTGTGATTCACAACATCCCCATGACCCCCAATGTAGTCTTAGTCAAGCAACGATCATATGGAATGAATCCTAAGCATGCACACATAGTAAAAGAGGATATTGATAAGATATTGAATGCCAGATTCATTTACAAGATAGAGCATATGGACTAGGTGTCACCCATAGTCATAGTCATGAAAAAGAATGGGAAGATTTGAGTGTGCATAAACTATAAGAAGGTCAACACAGCCACGAACAGAGACAATTACCCACTACCATACATAGATAGAGAGAGGCAGGAAAGAAAGCCTATATCATTCTCAATGGCTTCTCAGGTTATAACCAAGTGCAAGTCCATTTGCACGATAGGCACAAGATGGCATTTGCCACATAGGGGGTGTTTGCCTACATAGTCATGCCATGTGGATTGACTAATACTCTTGCTACATTTCAGCACCTCAGGTGTGCCATTTTCAAGGACATGCTCAGGTGGGAGTCTTTGTTAATGACCTATGCATCCACACCAACTACGAAGAGCACTTGGAAAATTTGCAAATAGTCTTTGAACAGTGTCAGCAATATGGTCTCTCACTGAACCCCTTAAAGTGCCAATTTTGAGTAAAGCATTTTGCATCTTAGGGTACATTATATCAAAGGAGCTGAATGTTTCTTAGCCCACACACAGGATACTACCAATGGTTTGTACTGAACTATGCATTGATTGCTAGACCTTTGTACAAGCTACTGATAGTATTTGAGTGGACTGAAGAATGTCAACAAGCCTACGAAAGGCTTAAATAGGCTCTAACTTAAATTCCTATCTTAAGAACCCCAGATTGCTCCATTACCTTTCACGTGCACATTGATGCATCAAAATTTTCCATGGGGACAATGTTGTGCCAACCTGGTGAACATAACCTCAACTATCCAGTGAGCTTTGCTAGCAAACACAACTCACTGAGATAGAAATGAACTAGTCCACCATAGAGAGGAAAGGGTTAGCCATGGTGTTTGTCGTAAAGAAGTCCAAACACTATCTTAGTAACACCCTTCACCTTCTTTGTGGATCATCAAGCATTGCTTTATCTTGTGAATAAACCTTGCACAATGGGATGCATTACTCGATGGTTACTTTTTCTTTTGGGATTTGGCTTCCCTATAGTCATATGCAAGGGAAAACAACATTATATGGTAGATCATATGTCGTGCATACCCACAAGAGTAGCCATTAGATAGGAAATCAATGAAGACCTATCGAATACACACCTTTTTAAAATGTCCAACAAATAAGAATTGTTTAGTGTAGACCTCACACCATATTGGGCGGATGACATAGTCCACATACTTGAGAATAGACTATCGGAACAACCCATAGAGAAAGCTAGACTAAAAAGACTAATCTTGAATATCCAACCCTATCAGTTGATTATAGATCAACAATATTGGGTAGGACAAGATGGACTTTTAATAAGAAGATGTGGCTACGAACACAAAATGTATAATGTGCTCAAGAAAACACATTACAAAAGAGCTAGAGGGAACTTCAATTGGAAGACACTGACCATTCAAGGTTCGTGATGTTAGTAGAATAGGGAATGTGAAACTTGAAACCCTAGAAGAAGAGGGCATATGCTTCTTCAATGGAAGTCGCATAAAAAAATATTACCCTCTATCACATCCACTCCTCCATGAACCTTCAATGATAGAAACATTAACAATGGTGAGGGTTGCAATGTAGAACTTGAGGAGGTGGATGAGGAAGCAATAGCACTAGCCTACTTGTGGATCACCATAACCTCCCAAAGGCATACACCTTTGATGTGCTAATTGACGAGGGAGCCAATGCCAATTTATTAATGCACGAACACTGGACTACCATGGGTCAACCCCAATTGCAACCAACCAATGTGAAACTTAGCCCATTTGGGGAGCAATCCTATCCACTCTTGGAAAAATGCAAATTGATGGTTTCTGTCGAGACTGAGAGCCTACTCATCATCTTCTATGTGCTACCAATAAAGTGTTAGTAAGGAGTCATTGTTGGGATGTGTGTTCAAAAAACAAGTTCATTGTAATGTTGACCATGACTCACAGTGCATCCATCTTGCCATCAATCATGTTAGAATAGTAACAACTTTTAGCAAGGTCACCATAGTTGTCCCAAAGCATGTAGTGCCACTGGTAGCTAAACCTAATGTAAACCCTAAGGAGGGGGTAGCACATCACAAGGTACTCCCATATTATTTTCTTGTTTATAAAGAAATTATTAGATAACTGATATTTTCTTATTTTCTTAACATTTTTGATAGATCATAGCATTGACAACCAAGCATAACCATTTTCAACCAAAGATGCACCTTCAACTCTAGGAAAAACAAATGTCTAGAGTTGAAAATAATGGACTTGAAGAGGCAAAGAGAAGAGGCAAGGATAGAGCTACATGTAGTAAGGAACCAAAGGGACGAGGAGACCATGAAGAAGTTGACGAACTTGCACAACTAGCTTCAATTATCTCTTCACGAGCAAGTCATATTGATGGAACATGTAGTACATAAAAACCAGGAGTAAGAACAAACACTGTGGTGGGAGTAGGAGCATGTGTTGCTACCCTAGCACAATACCAAAATCAAGGGCTAGAGAAGATGAAGGAAAAAGCAAAGGAATGGGCAACCAAGAATAAATACAAAATTAAAGACTTAGCTTACAAGGTGGCCCATTCTAAGAGTGAATACCTCCTAGCAAAAAGCAAAGCCATAGCTTTTGAGACAAGAATGTTGGAGCAACAACGTGCATTCTTAAGCACAGTATTGAATGTCATGCAGCCAGTAGGAAAAGAGACATTGGAACAACTAAGAAGAAAACTAGAACCAACAAGGAGGGCATTGTAACGTGGACTCCATGCCAAGGCACAACTGGCTTAACCACACTGAAACTCACCTTACTAGGGCTTGGGGAGCCAGAACAACAAATGAAGCCACCTAAATAGGAGCCACTAGAGCCGGCATCTAAGAAGAAAGGCCTAACTTTGAACTGGACCACCAAGAGAAAGGTGGTGGAACCAAGCCCCCTTTTGTAGCCACAAGTACACCTAGAAGAGCAAAGGGGAGAAAGTTGGACCACCTAAACAAATGGTGGAGATGAGGTACAAGCATAGAGAGCAAGTGGACAAAGCCCAAATGAATACACATACTGTCATGTGTGTATTTGGAGACTTTATTCCTAATTAAATAAGCAAGATCTATCCCTTCCTTGCATTATGTTGTTCGCACCACCATTGAACACTATGCAAATGGCCCTCCAATTGGCGATTGCCTCATCTGCCATGAATCCTCAAAAATCAGTGCTTAGTTTTCCACACTTCATTCATCTTTGTCAAGAAAAGATCTTGTGGATCTATATCCTCTTCCTTCATCTCACATATTGCCTGAGTCATCAACTCTTGTACACTACAGAAATACAAGGTAGCAGGAATGGAAGAGTAAGGAAAACTATATTCGTTGAGTTCGTGTTGTGATGGTAGAATCATGTAAGAGAAACTACCTTGGGTCATACATATGTACTACTATGGTGGTCCAATCATTAATGCAATGCATGTGGTCGAAGCATATCTAGCTATTGCGTAGATTCCCAATGCCATGCCATTCCTTCGCATATGATTCACTAAGTCAACCCCTGAGGTTGGCCCAATTGTTGACATTTTGAATATAAAGCACCTACTATCATTGTCAATGGCTTCCCCAAGAAATAGGCTACTATGGAAAAATCTGTATGCACAACGTTGCTTTAAGTTTAGAAGACGAGATTCCATTCCCTGATTGCTCTCAATATGTGCTGCATGGACCATGTGTTTGATGTGTTTGAATCTGTATGCACAAAATATTGATATTTATATGCATGCCTTTTTAATGATATTTTGGAATGTGTTGTGAATGGATTAATATTTTACCTTTTCCTCTAAATGAGTGGTTGGTGTTCCTTGAGCATGGTCAAGAATGAGTGTGTCAAACATGGGGACACCTTGCTAATGAACCAAGGCATTTGTTGCTAGCCTTCTAGCCACAGTCATTTGCATGTGCCAAGTTCCAGTGTCACTAAATTCTCTTACCATTTCCTCTACGGTTTTTCACACCTCTTTGGCATTAGCTCTACACATGCCTCTTTGCACCTCATGGTTATGTGTGCCTTGATGGATAAACAATCTTGACATTGGGCTCGTTGACATCACATAATATATTGTACACTGGCACTTCGAGAGCAGGGGGGTTCTTACAATAGAAGCATCCAAGGATTCTAAGACCATCAGTTTACATTCTAACAATCGGTATGTTGGTATTGAGCTTACCTATATGGCATGTATTGATTAGTATGATTTACTTGCAATAGGGTACTAGAATCATGTCATGTGACTCCACAATGATTTTAATGATAGTGGATTGAATGAAGAATCTTGTACTACCTGTCTATGTCACCTTGTTTGGGGAGCCAAAAATCGACCTGCCAGCACAGTTTCTATTGGGACACTCTAGTTCTCTAACACATGTGCTTCAACAAACAGAACTACCAGGGAATGCCATCGATGTTGGCATGGGCTTTGTCTAGCAATGGCCATCATAATTTTGCTCCATACCCTCCATTGGATGCATATTGTCTATTATTACAGGTGGAAGCTCATATGCCACATTACCATCATACAAAACTGGGGTCTCCTCCACTCTCTCTATAGCGCTCATATTCTGAAGAAAATCATGTAACACTCGGTGTCAGCCCCCCTCCCTTGGAAGACATTATATACTCTATCATACTTACAGCATAAGAGGATCATCACATCCCCTCCTCTTCCACATCAAGGGTGATAGGCATGGTTTTTTTTTTCTCAATGTCCGAGAGGATGGTGAGGCTTCCACAGTGATTGTTGTTTTCTCAACGCTACAAGGGCTCTAGGTGAGGTCTGTGGTGGGGGAAGGCTATAATGCAGGCCCATTTCCTTGTTCAAAAAGATAGTCTTGCGAGACTAGGGTATCCAAAATATATACTTGGCTAGCCTCATGGTCATTCTTACAATGGATCGGTGTGCTTTGTCTTCGGCCATTCGCATGGGTGATAGCAAGAACATGGTAGCCATTGCCATTGCAAATGCCTTCCTTCTTCAGCATTAGGAATTGACTACTTGTGTAGTGCATAATAGGTTTGGCACAAAAGGAGGATACATATATGTGGACCGAGGTGTTTGGTGTAGCACTTGATGTTAGATCCATTTGCAAAGCTATCTACACATGTACAAATATGCATGTCAGATATCGATGTCATTGAAAGACTTAGTGTGGGGGTGTATATCATATATGAGAGAGAGAAAGAGAAAGGAGGGTATATAAAGCGTGTGCATGAGAGAGAGATAGGGGGAGATAGAGAGAGAGAGAGAGAGAGAGAGAGAGAGAGAGAGAGAGAGAGAGAGAGAGAGAGAGAGAGAGAGAGAGAGAGAGTGTGTGTGTGTGTGTGTGTGTGCGAGTGCTAGATATATAGTGTTTGGCATGAGAGAGAGAGAGAGAGCATGCCTGTGTGTGGATACGGGTGCCGGAGAGAGAGAGAGAGAGAGAGAGAGAGAGAGAGAGAGAGAGAGAGAGAGAGGATATATAGATTTGTGTGGGAGGGAGATAGAGAGAGTGCGTGTGTGAGTGGATGTGGGTGCCAGAGAGAGAGAGGGGGGGAGTGGAGAGCAACAAGAGGGAGCCAAGGAGAGAGACCGGGGGTTGATGGATAGAGTGAGAGAGGGGATGGAAGAGAGAGAGAGAGAGAGAGAGAGAGAGAGATGTACGTACCTGCGAGATTGAAAAAATATTCCATAACTTGAGGGAGGGGAAGGTGTTATGTCATAAGGGATATGTGGCCTTATATAACTACTTTGAGATAGTGGTGCATAAATGCATGTCAAAGAGAGAGAGAGAGATGGAGACATGGAGACTTGGAGACATGTGTTGTACGAAGAGAGAGCTACGTGAGAGGGGCGAGGGGTGCTTATCATATTTTTCTGCACCAAATATTGGGGTGCTGGTGACTCCTTCTTTGGTGATAGAATTATCCTAGTCCACATGCACTCTCTGTCTTCAACCATCCTGGCCCACACTCTCTCTCTCTCATCACGTACCCTGGACCCTAAACCCAAATAAGTAGCATAGATGCGGGCACCGGTTGTCAACCCCTTTCTCTGTGCGGCGGGCAAAACAATCCTAATCCACATGCACTTACACTCTCTCTTCATCCCCTCCAAAAAAAATCCCATGTAACTAACATATTAATGTACTAACATATTAACTAATTAGTTAGTATTACTATACTAACACATTGAATTGTATGAAATGACTAATATTAACATATAATTTAATAAAAAATAAAGTAATATTAATATGCTAATGGTTCACTTCATACTAATTGATCACTATAATAACTAATTAATTAATAAACCAATTGATATGCATGAACTAATGAATAAGCCAACTAACATCAATTAGTAAATTAATTAATACTCTCTTTGATATAACTTGATCGATACACTAATTAACTAATTAATAAACTAATTGATACCATCTCAGTAAATATTAACTGATTTATATATGTGTTAATTAATTTTTATACTAATAAAAGAAATCATTAATAATTCAATTGATAGATTAATATTAATAAATTTAGTAATAAATAGTTCTAATCATTAAATAACTATGTGATAAAAATTTTCCTTAATAATTTAATAAAATAAATACAAAAAATAAAATTAGTAATTACTACTTGAATTAAAGATATTTATTGGTTGTTAATTTTTTTAATTGATTTTAATTTAATTAATTTATAACTAATATATAAATAATTGATTATTAGTTATTCGTTATTAATTTCAATTCATGTATTATTAATTTTCAATAACTAGTTATTGATTATTAGTAATTGGTTGTTAGTTATTAGTTATTAATTTTAAGTAATTAATTAATTGACTTAATAGTTATTTAACCAATTATTTATTAATTAATTATTAATTTAAGGTAATTAGTTATTAATTTTAACTAATTAATTAGAAAGTAATTTTATTATTTTATTAATTAATTATTATTTATTAACTAATTAGTTAATTAGTTGATTAATTAGTTAACAAGTTTTCAATTAGGTAATTATTTATTAATTGGTTTTTATTTATTTATTTATTTATTTATTTATTTATTTATTTATTTGGTTACTTAGTTTCTTATTTAATTACTTATGAATTGGTTAATTTATTATTAATAAGTTAATGAATTATTAATTAGTTATTAATTAATTAGTAAATTGGTTATTAATTAATTAATGTTAAAAAGTTATTAATCAACTAGTTGATTTTAAAATTTTACTAATTAGTAATTAATAAACTAATTAATTAAAAATTATTACTTAATTTTTACTAGTTAATTCATTCATTCATTCATTCATTAACTAACTAACTAATTTAGAAAAAAAAAACACATTTTTTTGCTTTATATGTGTGTGTGTGTGTGTGTGTAGAGAGAGAGAGAGAGAGAGAGAGAGAGAGAGAGAGAGAGAGACATGGATGTATAGATGCGGGCGCAATGCTGTGGGTACGAGGGCGAGGGATGCATGTACGCGGTGTGGGTGAAGAGGTAAGGTTGAGAGAGCCAGAGGGAGAGAGCCTCACAAGGTGCTTCTAAGGCATTTAGAAATTTGCCCCTACCCCCTTGGACACCACCCTCTCAAACCTCTCAAACCCACTTTTTGCTCCCCCTCCCCATAAGGGTATGGGCTTTATAGCTATACCATGTTGTTGGAGCCAAAAACACCTATATAGGGAATACTAACTCAGAGCTCTACTTGGTTTCCACTCTATGTGTGATTCCCTATACTCAATGGTGAACCCTCACATGTGTGGCATCACAAGGGTTTAGTCCTAAGATGTGCCTCAATGTTGTATCTAGATTTATTATTGATATATCTTGTGTGCCATTTTGCTATGTCTTTTTGTGCCTCATGACAGGTTATGACTTGAAGTCTCGTGAAGGTCTATAACACCCCCCACCCTCTCAAACCCACTTGTTGCCCCTCTCTCCCCTCAAACCCACCTTTTGCACCCCTCGAGGAAACTTTTTGCACCTCCCCCCGACCCACCACTCCCAAAAAAACTTTTTGCCTCCATAAAGAAAACGTGCGCTTTTTGTCTCCCCCCAAACCCACACACACACATTGCCCCCCATTTTTTGCCCCTCGCCCCCCCCCCCCCCCCTTAAAACACACATGCTTGATCGCCCCCCTCCAAATTTAGTTATTTTTATTTAGCTAATTAAATTTACTTATTTAGTTAATAATTAGTTAAACTTTTTGTTATTTATCTAATTTAAATAGTTAGTTTGAAATTAGTTAGTTCATTAGTCAATTAGTTTTTAAATTAACTAAACTAAACCGATTGAAAACTTTGTTACTTAACTAATTTAATTAGTCAGTTAATTTTGTTAGTAAATTGATATTGATTATTAAGTTAATTGATTTAATTAGCTATTTAATCATTTGTTGAAAATTTTATAAACTATTTAATTTTATATTTTATTTAATATTTAAACATTTAGTTAATTTATTAATAATTTAATTGATCAAAAGCATATCAAATAATTAATAATTTTATTAGTTAATTAATTTAATTATATTGTTACTTTTATTAATTATTAATATTTTAATGAGTTGTAAAAATTCAATCAACTAATTAATTGATTTAATTAGTTGATTAATAATTAGTTATAAATTTTGTTAATAATTAATTTAAAATAGTGTATAATTAGTTTAAGAATAGTTAACAATTAATATTAGTTAATCATTAGTTTATAATTAAAATTAGTCCATCAATAACTAGTATTTAGTAATTAAAATATATATATTAACTAATAATTAGCTATTAATAATTAATCATTATTAATTATTAATTTATTAATTTATTAATTATTAATTAAAATTAAATTAGCAACTAATATTTATTTAAGTAGTTAATTATTTAATTACTTACTTATTTTATTATTAAAAATTATCTATCTCTCTCTTATAAAGTTAATTAAGTAATTATTAGTTAATTAGTTGAGAAAATGGAGAGAGAGAGAGAGAGAGTGTGTGTGTGTGTGTGTGTGTGTGATGAGAGAGAGGGGGGAAAGAGAAAGATCACATGATATGTGTTATTGCTGCTCACTAGAAAGGGATCACTAGCAGCTCCTTATCGAACAAAATTTTTCTCAACAACGTAAACGAGGAAGGGCAATAGAAAGGTCATAGTATCGAAGAGTGGTATTATGAGGACGAAAGCAATGACCATCAAAGCATCAAGTCCTGTAGTGCACAGTAGGGGCATGGCCGCACGCAAAGCAAGAAGAAGCAAACACAAAGAATTGAAAAGGAGCACATGATAGAGACCGGTGAAACGACTGGCGAGACCGCTCTCACAATCACTTGCAATAAACATATTGTGCAAGTATGCATAGAAGACCAGTTGGAAACGTTGATGGTGAGTGCTTGTAAGAGATGGTAGCATGATATAGATTATGGTTTTTATTTCTTTACGTTGATGTGGACATTAATTACTTTAATGTCTCATTTATATGCGGACATACACCCCTTTGCCACCCATCCCATCATGTCATTTGGTTTCCATGCCTACAATTAGACAAGTCACATCAAGGTACAACAACTCTTAGATACCTTTTTCAACAATGGGTATGTTAGAGGGATGGGTATATTCATAGTATCATTAGAGACTCCAAGGCACTAGAGGTTGATGATTAGAAATGAGTGGGACCCCCATTGGCTAAAGAAGCATGAGGACTTTGAGGTAGAAATTAGTGGCACCAATTGGGCCTTTTTGTCAAATTGCATGTTTTATCTTTGGGATGGTAACCATTGGCTCATAGCATGGATGAATGAGATATGCACATATGAGTGACCCTAAACCATAGGACCTTAGCATTTTGCAATGGTATGTTGCTTACATCATCATTAACATAATTGATTGTTTGCAACAACCTTTCTAAATAACATGAGGCAACAGGTGCGCATTGATTATCGCCTTGTGAAAGTGACAAGTATGGCAAAGATGGAGATTTTATCAACTATATCTCGTACAAACAGGTATGCAATGGACCATATTCTCATATACTTGGATTACCTTTGTGTGCTAAAGGTCACATGGATGATGAAATATGCATGAGACCCTAATATAGAATGTACATAGGTTGGCACAAAAGGGGGTTGTCCATACCTCGTATCCAAACCTTGTTTGCGAAGCAAGAATACTAGGGCAAGTTGACCATGCAACTATTTTTGACAAATTAACTGATGAGGCAAAGGCATGGGTGCAAGCACACAAAAAGGTCGCACTCATTCTCGCATGGTACAAGGCACCATTGATTGCACTTGCCCATGTCATATGGAAAGTAGATAGTTCTTCAAACTAACTTAACAATGTTTTTCTTGATGCATTTTTTCCTAATGCAATGACGTTTTCCTTAATTACCAAGTGCAGGATGAGTACGATATGGTGTGCAACCAATCAAATAAAAACAAACCACAACTCCTCGACTCTGAGTTTAGAACCAAGTGGGGCAAGGTGTACTATAGTTTTAATGAAAATCTCGTCAAGAAAACTTGACATTAAGAGTTGTAGACCCTAGCCCTCGGAGAGAAGTGGTATCAGTAAGTTGCTACCTCTTTGTACCTGCCATTTATATGTACTCAAACTACATTGGTCTAGAGTAACAATGTTTTTGTCAATGCAGAATTGTCTCATGCTTGGAGTGGGGCTCCAAGACTGGGGGTGTATTAAACAAGGAAGGAGTATACACATTGGCATCCTCAAAGCTAAACGAGGCAGATCGTGTAAGGATATTGATGGTCGTGGAGAGTTCTAACATGGAAATTTGAACATTGATGGCATGCCTGAAAGTAAGTTATCTTCTTAGTCTAAATTATATGCATCGTAAATCTTACAAATTAGAATTAAATGCCACAATTTTGATTCGAGTAGATATAAATCTCATAGAAATGCACCACTTCAAAGTTGGATAAGACAAGAAACCTTTTGGGCCATGTTGCAAGATGGCAGAAACAGATTTTTTTTGAGTTGGGAGAACTAGTATAACATTCGAGTGGAACACAATTTGTTCTTCCAATACACACAGGAGATAAAGAAAAAACATAGAGAGCAAATGTTTCACACTATCTTGCATGATTTCAAGCCAAATGAAGATATAGAGTCACAAAAGTTAACAAATTTTTGGCAGCATGGAGGTTTCTGTACAGGTAGTTCACAATATCCTTCTTTACCAGCATGTCTATGATGCTATATTGCCAATCCATTCCAGAAATGTAATTTTGACTTTGCATGTATGGGCAAATGGAGAGGGGGACTACAAAAACTCAGCTGGGAGAATGTGAGAACTAGGCAAACCTACAGGATTATCAGTGCATGTATAAGTATTACCATATAGAGAAAGAGTGGGATGAGGAGATATATTGAAGATGCCCTATTTTCCTCGATTATCCAAAAGGTGAATACCCCTCCAATGAGAAGGGTTTGTACCAAAAATACTCAAGGAAAAACTCTCTCTCTCTCTCTCTCTCTCTCTCTCTCTCTCTCTCTCTCTCTCTCTCTCTCTCTCTCTCTCTCTCTCTCTCTCTCTCTCTCTCTCTCTCTCTCTCTCTCTCTCTCTCTCTCTACTCTATGGAACCTGAAAATAAGGTCTCTCTTTCCCTCCCAAGGTCTTAAACCCTTGCTAGGCTCAGCCTTAATCTACCTGATCACTCCTCATGCAATTCTAACATCTCCAAGTACTCTTTTTTCCCATTTTTCTCCATGTTTGTGCTTTTTTTGGGCTTGTTCAACAACAGAAACCCTAAAGATTTGTCCTTTGATTTCTTGGTCCTAACCTACTCTAAATACAACAAAAATCAGAAGCAAAATACTGACATGATTCCTCCTACTTGCCTAATCATCAAAAAACCAAAATACTTACTTGTTGCAGATATTAAAACCCAAAATCTCCTACCTATCTCAAGCTCCGGTTCGGGGATGAAACCCTTACTTCGTTGCTCCATTTGAGGCCCGCAAGTACTCAAGCTAGAATCCGCTAGTCCCTGCGATGGAACCAAAATGTAGAGACGAGCTACCACCTTCAAGCTCCATCCTCTATAGCCGCGTGCAAGACAAGAGAAGAGATGAGATGAGATGAGATGAAGATAGGAGATGATAGAGAGCTTCTTTTCCTTGATCCCTCACCCTCATATACTCACTCCCTCACACTCTCACACTCCCTCTCTCAGGCACACACAAGCAAGCAAGAAAGAGAGAAGAAGGTGAGTCCACTTTGCCACACATCAAAGAATAATCTCCTCATTCGATTTTCAACTTTATATACAAAATCCTAAATCTCTTTTGGGTGGTCATCCCCTTGGTCGGTATGCCCTTTTTCACATTGTCCTCTTATCTTTCTAGCTTCCTTCCTATGCCCATCTACCTTTACAGTTTACATAGGAGGAAGCCTGGTGCTCTTTTACAAAATGTTTTAGGGGCACCTCACATTTAAAAGTGTGCTTTTTCCTTTGCCTTAGCTTTTGAGGCCACCCCTGCACTTTCGATTGTTTTCCTTTCTACTTCTTCCATTGTGTCTGTTTCCTTCTAGGCCACCTCTTTTAGGTCCCGACTTGTGCTTTTTCACTTTTATGCTTTTTCTTGTGTTGCAGTTAATAGCCGGCTAGAGAAAAAAAAGGGGCTTAAAACTTGAGCGCAATATTTTTTGCAAACATTTTCGAGAGAGAGCAAGAGAGATCATCCCCTTGAGAGGGAGAGGGAGAGGAAGAGGGTAAGAGAGAGAAGGAGAGCTCCTCACTACCGTTGTCACCACCATTGCCGCGGTATGCAAAAAAAAGGGAGAAGTGTGCAAGGAAGAAAGAAGGGACATCACAAAGAGGAGCTGAAAATAGTTCATCCTTGAGTCTTTGAGATTGGTACATTGCATCTTCTTGCTTTATTTTTGTGTTTTTTCTTCTTTTATTTTTTTTTTCTTCTTTGAAAGAGAGAGAGAAAGAGAGGAAATGAGAGAGGGAGAAGAAGGAAGGAAGAGAAAGAGAGAACAAGAGAGAGAAAATGAGGAAATTTAACAAAGAAAGAGAGGAAGAGAGAAACGAGATATGAAGGAAGGGAGAGGAAGAGAGAAAGAGAGAGAGAAAGGGTAACAAAGAGAGAGAGGAAGAGAGAAACAAGATATGAAGAGAGGGAGAGAGGAGAATGAGTAAGAGAAACAATGAGGAGGGGGAGAAATAAAGAGAGATGCAACAAAGAAAGTGAAAGATAGGAAGAAAGAGAGACGGAGAGTGAAGGAAGAGGTAGAAAAAAATGGTAACGTTAAGAGAGGAAGGAGAGTGAAAACAAAAGAGAGAGAGAGAGGGGTAGAAAAAGGGATGAAAAGAGGGAGAAAAAGAGAGAACAATAAATAGAGAGTGAGAGAGAGGAAGAGAGAAATACAAAAACAATGAGAGAATGAAATGATAGAAAAATAGAGGAGAGGGAAGAGAGACACAAAGAGAGGTGGGGAGAGAGGTTCTTTCAATGTCCTTGTTTTATAAGTTCTTTATTTTCTATTTTTTATTTTGATTGCAACGAGATGCATTGAGTGAGAGTGGAGAGGAAAAGAGAGAAAGAAATAGAGAGAAGAAGGGAGGGATAGAAAAAGAGAGAAGAAGTCAGAGTGGGGAGGAAAGATGGGTGTCTTTCAATGTCCTTGTTTTATAAGCTTTTTATTTTCTATCATTGATTTTAATTGTAACGAGATCTGTTGAGTGAGAGTGGAAGGAAAAGAGAGAAAGAAATAGAGAGAAGAAGGGAGGGAAAGGAAAAGGGAGAAGAAGTGAGAGTGGGGAGGGAAGATGGGGAAGAGAAAGAAACTATGAGAGAGAGAGAGAGAGAAGGATGGAGGGGGGCAAATTAAAAAAAGGGAGAGAGAGAGAGAGAGAGAGAGAGAGAGAGAGAGAGAGAGAGAGAGAGAGAGAGAGAGAGAGAGAGGGGTGGGGAGAGAAATAGAGAGGGGGATAGATAAAGATAGAGAGACAGGGAGAGAAAAGGAATGGACAAAGAGATATCTTCTTTTTTGGTCCTATGATCTGTGCAGGCCTCTCCCATATAGCATTCCTTAGATATACTTATCATCCTTTGTATAAATTACACTTTGTGATATTTACGAATAGATTTTCATGTTTGTTTTGGCTCTCCTCTCCATGGTTCCATGTAATTTCATGAGTTGTCATCACCAATCTTGTACTTATTTTATAAGTTATCAGTCTTATGGTTTTAAGTAGTTTTTGTGCACGTCTCGATGACAATTACATATCCAATATGTAATTACTTTGTAGAATATTATATAGCACATGGTGCTATGGGTGCCACCAAATTTTTTTAATATGTAACCATCACTATTTATGTTCCTAATTTACTGCACATGTCACTATTTACTTCACAATTTGTGTCACAAAGTATTGCTATTTGCATCGCAATTTGCATGACAAAAGCAACGCAAATAGCAACGCTATCTCTGACGAATTTGTAGAGACACTTATACCGATGCTTTTAGCTAAGACAAGGGTCATTTTTTAGTGAACATTTGCGTCACTACTTTGAATATCGGTATGTTGCATGTATCTTGTAGTAATTAGAGAGAAATGAGTAAGTATTATGATGTCCATCCTTCCCTATTATTATCTAGTTAGCATGTGATTAAGAAATTAATTAAATTCTCTCATGGCCCAAATAGCTTCAAACTTGGCCCTAATGTTCACAAGGTATGAATTTCATGCAAGTAAAAGCCTTTAATGTTAAGTATATATGAAAACTTGATCTTGTAAATGTTATTGAAACACACCATGTCCAACAAAGAGTCATGTTTCTAATAGAATCTAGAGCTTAGAAATGTTATCAATCACTATAATTATGGAGGATAAGCATTCTCAAGGTCAAACAAGATTGAAAAACTTTGGATAGCAATATCATTGGTACCAAACAAGATTTAAAAACTTTGAATAACAATGCCATTGGTATTGAAAGTTTGGAAACTATGTCTATATCCATCCACAAATAAAAGGTTAGATAACAACCTCATTTTGGGAAACTACAAGTTTTATCATTACCAAGCCCTTCTTATCCATGCTATCAATACGAGGCAGCAAACGGCGCTAGCTTTTTCCAGGAGTGACAAACCAAACGAATGCATAAAGGCCTATCTGATTTTACCGGCGTTATTCCAACTCTTTGCAAGAATCTTGGATTCAGCGGGTCGGCACGAGGGCTTCAAGAATACGACAGTCGGCAACCGTTCCGAGACGGCATTTACCAATCACCGCCTTCAATTGCGTTCTAAAGCCGAGAGAGCTGCACGCTTCCGTTTCACATCGGCGAGGTGTTCGCGAGCGATCTTGTCAACTGCTTTGCACGACTGCTCTTTCTGTCCAGCCAAATCAAGCAAGGCGCGGACTTCATCAATGGAAAAACCAAGATCCCGCGCATGATGGATGAAGATCAAGCGTGTGACATAGTCTTCATTTTTCTTGGACTCAAAGCATTTAACCTAAAACCCATTGATTGAGTGTGTTAGTCTCATTCCAAACTAGATCAACAAGTGTACTATACACACATTTCTAGCTAAGGCTCATGTAATTGCTCTACATTGGCCATTCACCCCATCTCTAGGTTGCTTATTTATGAGTGCATCATAGTTGGTGTCTCAACATACATGTTATCCAACATGCCACTATCCAAGTATGCCACATTTTTAAATGTGTATGTGTTTAAAGTGTGGATCTAGAGCATGGCAGGAGCTATGGAGGATGGAAGATGAAGACAAAACTCATGTTGACATAGACAAAGATAGACCGACTATTACACGAATGAATTGGGTTCTAAGATGGAAGCTTGGACTCATAAAGACAACCTTGTGTAATGGAATGATAATGATAACGACACTAACTGAAAGTACAAAGCATCATGATATTGTATTCATTCTATATGAAAGTGATAGTCAAATACAATGCTTTATAGTAGCTGGGTAGGTAGCATTTTTGCACCACTATGCTTATGGGTTTCAGGACATCTCCTCCTAGGGCATACATCATATTTGCCATTTCTTAAAACCCCCCCTCAAATGATGAGTTCCTACACTTGCTAGCTTTTCCCCCCCGTACATGATAACATGGCTCGAGAGATGCTCATAAGCAGCATAGTCAATTTAAAGCTTGAAACTTTACATCTTTGGTAAGGGTTTTGTTTTACAAAGAAAATCCACTAAGGGAAACAATAAATCCACTATGGAAAAGATAATTTCTTCAAAACAATCTGTCAGAGTTGTTGTTGATGGCGAAAGCATCTTCTTCTCTTTCATTCATGAACTGATTCTGGTGGTTACCATTCTGCATCTGTTGTGCTCTTTTACGGTGGAAACATTCACTGGCTATATGTCCAACCTTACCACAATAATGATATGTTATTCGATTTTTGTTGTCGATGTTGAATCCTCGACCTCTTCCTTTGCGTCCAATAACTCCTTTGGTGTAATGATGGGATACCATCTTTTGCATTCTTGTTCTTCTATTTGTTCTTTTCGTCAAGAAGAGAGTGCTCAATATCTTTAAGTGAGAGATTTGGAACATTACTTAGGATGGACAAGATTCTCATATGGATCCTTATTTACACTTGCATGCAGTATGGCTATTGCTTCATCTTTATCATTATTATTCTTAAGAGTTGCAAGTTGGGTTTTTAGGCTCTTGAACTTGTTAATGTGTATGGTCATGGAGACTGTCTTTTATATCCAGTTTATAAAACTGTATGAGTAAATTTATCTTTGAATTCTTTGCTTGGGTACCAAAAATCTTGTCAAGTTCCTCCAAAACAGTTCTAGTATCTCTGATGCCAGAGATATGACGTAGCACATCATCACTTAGTCCTCACGCAATGATGCCTAGAGCCTTGTTGTTCATCTTTTTCCACTCCTTTGTCTTGAGCTGGTCTTCTTCAATGAATCCATCTTCATCATCTTCCTCCTTGTTATCTGCATCATCCTCAAATAGGTCCCACAAGTCCTTTTGCATAAGGTGGTACATAGTCTTCTCCTTCTAGGCATGAAAGCCTTCTCCATTGCTTTCCATATCCATCATTCTTGCCTCTAACTGTCATAGCATGAGATACATGAGAGGCATCCAAATTCTTACAGTTAACCTCTTCCTGCAGAAGAGCACTCTCAATATCAGATAATTTCAAGGTAGCAGTAGAGGCACATAATGTAGTGCGGAATACATCCCATGACTCATTAAGAGTACCAAGCAAGAAAAGAGGAGTGACATCCTCTGCAAAAGTGATGTCCTGCGAAGTCAATTTCTTGAGTATAGCATGGAACTGGCTGAAGTGAGTAGACATAGTCACATTCTCCTTCATGCGCAGATCCATAAGCTGCTTCAACCAATACATCTGATTCGCTGGACTTTTCTTGTCATAGATATTTTTAATCTTTTCCCACAACTTCTATGCACTCTGTTCTTCCTCAAAGACATTATAGTGAACATGTTCTGTGAGAGACAATACAATAGTGGACTTGCATAACTCATCAAGCTCAAGCCATTCCTCATCTGGCATAGTTACAGGCAGAACTTGGCTATCTGCTCAAGTTCAAACATTCTAAAGGAAGTATTACCACGAGTGTACTCGAGCGGTGTCTATCCTTTTACAATGAGATTGAAGCTTATAAGAGATTTAATCAATTGGGCATTCCACATTAAAATTCTTCGTGTTTGTGATTTGCAAGATTGAAGTAAAACCAGCAATTGAATTGTTCTTGGATGTGTCAAGAAACACAGGTGCCAAGAAGCACTAGGTTAGTATCAAGAGATACTAGCTTGATTTCAAGCTTGATTTTGCTTGATTTCAGGCGGTCTTCTTAATCTTCAGGTGGACTGCTTGAATTTAGGTGAGTTGCTCTAGATCTTCTTTTTGAAGTTTGCACTTGATGGAATTGATCAAATCTAAATGAGAGAAGCTCCATTTGATTAAGAAGGATGAAAAAATGAAGAAATTTTGAGCTTGAAATTCAAGGCTATGGAGTCTCTGGTTTAGGGTTTTCTGGCTAACTGGTTTTTTATTTGTTGTAGCTTGTAGGAGAAGAATTTATTGAAAATATTTTATGGGGAGAGAGCTTGGATATGGAGCTTTGAAAGCCCTATAATTATTACAGAGTGAGCCACCATGTGCAGGAGCTGAATCAACAATACAAACAACAACAGGTGGGTGCAGAATTTCAACGAGCTAGGTTTTTTCGAAATGTTGGAGCAGAGAGCGTATAATGTTGTGAGTTGTTGTGGCAGCAAGTTGCACCCTAAGTTGCTAAACAACTCCTCAGAAGAAATCGTAATGAGATATGGCTTCCACTGTGAGATCCAGAAGCTCAAATGGCTGCAGGTCTTGTTGGGCTATGGAGAACACATAGAACAAAAGTTGACACAGTTGACGATGTTGAGCTATAGATGACCTAATGTTGAGCTTTAAGGTGACGGAGAGGAGCTCCAGGAGCAGGAGTAGAGATCTCCAAAAGGAAGCTTGTCAAGATCTTGTCTAATTGAAGAGATCTAAGAGCTTAAAGTAGGGTAGGTGCAGGGTGGCTATGGCTGTCAAGCAAAGCAGTGAGAAGAAGGAGTAGGAAGACTTGTCCTGAGCTATGGACTGAGCTAGATGAGAGTGAAACAAAGCTGAAGGAGTAGTGCATGCTCGAGTGGGCTCTGATACCATGTGAAAAGTGTGGATCTAGAGCATGGCAGGAGCTATGGAGGATGGAAGATGAAGACAAGACTCATGTTGACATAGACAAAGAGAGACCAACTGTTACACAAGTGAATTAGGTTCCAAGATGGAAGCTTGGACTCATAAAGACAATCTTGTGTAATGGACTGATAATGACAATGACACTAAGTGAAAGTACAAAGCAAAATGATATTGTATTCATTCCATATGAAAGTGATAGTAGTACAATGCTCTATAGTAGCTGGGTAGGTAGAATTCTTGCACCACTATGCTTATGGGTTTCAGGACATCTCCTCCTAGAGCATACATCATTTGTCATTTCTCAACAGCATGTAACTCTCTTTTACTTGAAATAAATATCAAACCTTTGTTCTATTATTTTTTAAGAATACACATTTCATTGAAATTTCTACTTGTTTAATGTATACTAGCGTTCCTTTTATTCACCCTTGGTTTTTAAAATGTGGTATATGTGGTATGAAATCATTTATTATTCATTGGCTACAAGTAGATATTTCACACATCAGCAAAATAGGCCCCTCTCCCCTCCCTTCCTATGCCTCGAGTTGCCCAGCCGAGTGTCGAACTATTGATTTGTATGCAATGCACACCACATACCCAACCAACCGAGCTACTACATTGACTGTTTGTGCACTCTTGTTTCCCTCTTGTATGTGGAAAGACCATATCTATATATTCAACTTTATTTATAAAAAATCACAATTTGAAAAGTGTGATTGCTAAATGTGTACGTGTCTCTGTGTGTGTTTCTCAATGGGCAATGCTCTAATGCGGTTGGCCTCATACACTCTTGTTTATTTCCATGCTATTGCCACAATGCCAAGTGCATATGGAGCTAGCTAGGTAGCCAAGGTGGTGGGCTTTCCTATGGTATTGGCAAATCTAGCTTGAGCTAACTAGCTAGATGGTTATTCTACTTACAATGACTAGTGCGCAAATCGGATGCTGGATGCACGCGTAGTGAGCGCCGGAAGGTTCCTAAGAACAAATAACTCTACATAAACTTCATAAAAGCAAGAAGAAAGTTTGCATGACATGAAGCAAAAAGACAAATTGGGTACAATCTCCATCCATGCCTTGTGTGAGCGCTCCAGAAAGCATGTATTTATAAATTTATTAATCTCCAAGCTAAAAAATAGTCCAATTTTACAATTAGCATGCTTTGGCTTTTGTGTTTGCTTTTGTCCAAATAAAGAATAAAGCGATTGGGCATTCCAAAAGTCGAGTTGTGCCCAAATACAATGTCCAATAATGAAATATTTAAATCAAGCACCCATGTGCATACAAAATAATAAATATTTGTCAAGCACTTCAATAAATAAGCATGCCTAAATAAATAATAGCGCCACACCTTTAATGATAAGACGCGTGCCCATTAAAAATGATAATTTCTTCTAGGTAATCTGAATACACGCCATCACCCAGTACTTCCCAACGCCACCACCGCCTGCTTTACACATCAATTGAAGCATTCACAATTGTTAGAAAATAATAAAATTAAACAAACAAAAGTGAATACCTAGCAGTCTTCATCTGCAAAATAAATAAATAGGTTGGAACTCTGTCCTAACCTTAATTTAATACGAGTGCACTCTAAACTCATAAACGTCCATTAATTTAAATATGTATTTTGTGGAATCACCCACGTGCACACTAAATTAATTTGACACCCGAGAAGGACAGGCGTCCCCGTCAACTTCTCACACAAGGAATCCACCTTGTGTACGAGCCATGACAAATAAATACAGTTTTACGGAATCCACTGCAAAACCTCATGGAATCCACAGTGGAATATGCCTCCTAGCATCAATGACCCATGCTATTGACAAGTCTAGATTGAGCAACTAGCTAGATGGTTATTCTAAATAAGTATAAGAGAGAACTAGATATGGTTATTCTAAATATGTATAAGAGAGAACTAGATTAAGATAACTAGTTGGATGGTTATGCTGATAAGCAAGAGAGAACTAGGTAGGGTACAGGGGCCAATAGTTGAATATGGTCTAGTCATAATACACTTTCTAAACCCTAACAAGGGTCAATAATGATACATGGTCTTCTGATTCGCAACTTGTTAAAGAAAGAGTAGTGGTTAGCCCAGCCTAATATGCAACTGCCTCATTTTACTAGAAGAGTGCAATCCATGTTTTATAATTGGCATGCATTTCATTTCAAAATGGTGCTCAATTGTTATGTGTTATAGATAGGGTTTTTTAAACAAAGAATTTCATCATGAGCTAATTTCAATCATGTGAGCTTACATTTGTTAATAGATGAAGCTCGATGTTGTGTATGTGGTGATGTAATGAAAACTAAAAAATTCTTATTTGTAAAAATCGAGATGCAAATGCTTAGGTAGTAACAAAAGACATTTTTTGTACATCTAGCTAAAAATTTTGGAGTGATTTTAGTCAAATTACATGTATTTACTATTTTTATAATGTACTTTTTTCAAGGGTTCAAGGTTTTAAACATTTTTCTTTACATTGTCAAGGGTTCAAATTATATTTACTATTTATATAATACAATTATTTCCAAGGTTCAAGGTTTTAAACATTCTTCTTTACATTTTCAAAGCTTTTTTGAAACTTTTTATAGTTAATTGTACATTAAACTAACTTTATTATGATGTGGTGAGTTGTGGAAGTGTGTCGACAGAATGTTGAGTGTGTGTTGAAATAGAGAGAGAGAGAGAGAGAGAGGGAGAGAGAGAGAACTTGTACTACAGTACTAGCCTAACGGCGCATGTGTATGTGCTTCAAAGTTGTGTAGTACAAACTAAACAAAACTTGAGTTTGCCAACGTTGTACTACTACTACTGCTGCTACCACTTCTCTCTCTATCTGTTTCTCTTCCCCTCTCTCTCTCTCGCCCGCTCGGGATCTTTGTTACTTCAACAGTCTACCTTCGTCCCTCCCCTCACAGTGACAAGACCAAACTCAGGTGCGCTTAAGCTTGAAATTTTCTGTTTAATGCGTCGTAAAACAGGACGCCTGATTATACATCAAGAATTCTTCTTGCATAGACGTAACAGATTGGTCGGTTAGTTACTAAGAGATGATCACCTTGGTTTTAATTTGTTTTCCTGAGTCCCTTCATGTTTCTCAATTATAGAGCTAGCTCATAACCCCAAACCCAGCTCCATATGAAGAGGAATGAAATTTCGGCATATGGGTTTCTGAATGATAAATGATGGCATTACACTGCCGAGACCAGTTTTAAATTTCACATCCAGAATTGCGACAACATCATCAGCTTCTGCAAGGGAGGCACCACAAACCTAGCCGGGTGCTGTTGGGGGCAAAGGACTGCTAACCCCAGATTCACACAAAGTTTTAGACAAATTCCCAATTGGATTATCGCATTTTGAATCACAACATCATGGGCTCCTGCTCAGGAGAGATCGCATACCTAGTCAGGTGCAGTCTCATACCTAACTAGGTGCAGTCAGGGGCAAGGGGCTGCTGGCCCGACGTGTTGGCCGGCAGCCCCTTGTCCCCCAACTGTACCTAGCTAGGTTTGCGGTACCTCCCTTGCAGAAGCTCATATGTTGAACACTACAGGGAAAAACAAGGGGAAAAAGCCCCATCCCCCACATGGGAAAATGTCAATAACTTCTTGTGATTGTACACGAGGCACATGCCTGAGAGGTAAACTACCATCAGAGGAGGCCTCTGCCTACCAGCTGCAATGAGAGTCCACCTAATATTGGCAAGGGCCAGATCTTCCTACAACAATACTGCTGGAGCATACTTGCCCTACTAGAATCAATGGAGTCAATTCAAACACACACGACCTAGAGTCACGAACCCAAGCATGAACCACTAGGCTATCAATTTGTGCAATAATTTCCACTGATCCAGGTTCTATTTAAACCCTTTGTAGTGTGTTGTCAGCTGACAATGCATTGGTGGACAGTCTTTCCGCCATGAAATTTGCAGGTAATTATAGTACTAATATGAGTGCCATGTAAACTACCACTTGTGATGATAATGTAAGGAGCTGCTTGCGTGAGGCAAGGTACACTCATTCTTGATCAAAGCCCCTGTGAGGAGCACAACACCTTAGTGGAGACAGAGGGCGGTTAGCTTTTTCAGTTCTTCTTGTTCCTTGCTTCACTCGTAGCTCTGCTTGATCTGGGCTAGATTGCACTAGTTTGTTTTTTTTCCTCTTCTGCTGACTTGATCAAACGCCAGATCTCCTCCTGCTTTTATTCTCACCTTGGATTATATATTCCACACACCTTGTCATTTGCTCACCTGCCTATATATATACACACACACACATATATATATATACACCAGTAAAAGCACAGCCAAGCAGGATGTTCCAAGCCTACTGGAAGGGCTAAGGGCTTATGCATCAGTTTACCCTTCGCCATCACCAGCGTGCAGGTCCCATCCAAAGCCTTTCTGGACAGTGTTACTCCTCCCCTGCCCCTACCCAAAACCCTTCTGTGCCTGCTGAACACTCCACCCTGGCACGACTTTGCTGCTACACTTTTCCATTGCACAATGCATTCCAAGCCCCAGATGTCAAGAGATCAACCAACATCAATAACCCTTCTTCACGTGGGGCTGATTCTGAGCCCGACATAATCCTTGCAAAGGTGACTTATCACAGGCATAGGCCTCAACATAGGAAACTTCAAGGTTGTTTGAAAGTTTTGCAAGCGCGTCTGTAAGTCCTTTTCTGATTATTCAAAGTACAAGGCATGTTGAAGACAATCCTCTCTATTATGGTTCGTGTGAATTTAAGACTGAATTTGAGACTGCAGATTCAGATCTTGGTTCTGATCAGAGCATCACTCGGATCATTATATCGTGAATTGATTCATTTTTCGATTATCATAAAGCTTAGATTTTTCAGATCAGATTGACGAGGTGGTATTGTTTCTGGCAAAGATACTGGATGTTCAATCCGAGATCAAGATAAACTCGGTGTTCCCCAATCAAGAAAGGTGGAATCCAACAGTGTGAGATCCCATTTGCAGGGCTGTAAGCAATGCAACCCCCGTCACTGAATAAAAGATTCGAGCTACATTGCACACCTTAGAGATGGATGGAGGTCACAAAAAGAATGAAATTCAGTCCTAAGTACAAGCCACTTACAAAGACTTACCTTGAGAAGGTTGATTGCATTGGGATAGTGACCTAATGTCAACTCCTAGTTGAGGTATTCATGCCTCCACATGATGCACACAAGTGGAAATGACCATCGCACATCATTCGCATCCCATTCAGCACAATGACATTTTTTGAAAAGCGCTCAGTCATTAGCCTTGTGTAACTGCTGTGATGATAATATAAGGAGGCGCTCGCATGAGGACAAGATAGTCATTCGTGATCAAATCCCCCCTTGTGACGCGCAGGTTGTAGTATAATATGGTGATTATTTACAAGACTAGTGCTATTTCAGGCCATTATTTTCTAAGCCTGAGAGGCATATATAGACCAAGCTTATCCAACGGCCTCTAGCAAGGCATGATCCTGCCATTTGCACTACTCGAAGCAGTTATCCATGTCTTTGGCAGGGCTTGCTATTGCATGGGCCAAATACACTTGAGTCTTGACGGACAGATATTAGGGATCATGCAACAAGAATTCAAGATTTCATGCGTCTATGACAGCTAGTGTCTCGCCATTGCAGCCAGCTTTTGCATATTCTCCTATCCATGATCCTAGGCCAGATGTCCTTGGAACTCCTCTATACTAACCATCATAATTGCGAAGGGTTTCTAAAACGAGAGGTATGAAACGGTTTCATAGGTTTCATACAAGTTTTATGTTAGAAATGGGTTTCATTCATATATATATATAAAACTTTAGTGATAAAGGAGCATCCATATATGCAATCATCATGTATAACAACTCATTACAAAACTTCGGCAATTAGTAGCAATATCCATGTCAACGTGTTAAGTAAATCCATGATAAATGATGATTAGAAAAGTTCCAAGACATTTAGGGTATGGCATTTGTGGAAGTTTAAAATAGGTGTTTCATATGTTTATGAAACACATAGGTATGAAATGAGTTTCTTATCCTTACGAAATGGGTTTCTTGGTAAGTATGCTAACCATGTTGTAGCCAAATGATGTCACCTAGACCTTGTACTCATAGGTGGAGAGTAGGGGAGAGACTATTCTAGAGATAGGCCTTCTCTCAATCTCCCAAAACTATCCTTATCTTTGGCTTTCACTCCTAGCATCCTTAGGAAACCATTCACTACTTTTTGTCTCCAATGTGTATTTTTATCTAAAGATTGTCTCTTTAAGAGATTGGTAAAATAGATGCATTGTTACACGCGAATACGCCATGTACTCTTTTTCAAAACAATATATAACTACTCTTTCTTGAATATTTTATTGTACTGATACATGAAACGTCTACTTTTGCAATATTATAGATTGAGACATTGATTCGTATGCCCCTCCAAACCCTCAATTTATAGCTGAAATTAGCCTTCCTCCCTCAATAGGGTGGTAAATAACTTGATTAAACACTACTTACAACAAGCATAAAATTCACGTAAATGAAAAATGCACACTTTACTACTTTTATCTTAAACATTAGATACCCTATTGGTCCAAAAACTAGCGCCCCTTACCCTATTGCAGCATTTCTTTATCTCATATTGTAATTGAAATGAGTACAATTGAGATCTTGTGATCTTCGCTAATCCAAGTGCATGTTGCTGTCAAGATTGACCAGCAAGCCACAAACCAATTTGCCCCTCGGTTTGTTTGGGGATTTGCCTTCACCATGCTTCTTGAATGAAAAATTCAGCCCTAAATTTAATATTGGTTGATTGATCTCTTTAATCTTCTTGATATTTCTCAATTTTAGTTGCTAAAATTCAAGTCATAGGCCCTCAATTCTAAGCATGCATCCTAAGGTGACTGTCAAATCCTAATTTCTATTGTAAATTAGGATTTACAATAGAGATTGATTGAAATCTCTTCCTCTGATGGCTCAAACTGTTAGAAAGTACTGAGATAACTTGAGAGATGATTGGGGGATGAGAGAATCTTAGGAAATTCACTATATGAATACTCTCTATATCATATGTGTTCAAGACTTATTTATATATATTCTTATTTGTTATTTTTTTCTTATTAAAATATAACCCTTTTCTATTCAATATGTAAGTAAACCCTTTATATGAGACCCTTCTGTATGTAAAAAAATGTATAAAAATTATGTTTTAAAATTTCATTATGTTGAATCCACATGAGACATATATTTATGACTAATAACCCTAGGGAGAAAATACTGTAGAAAGAAAGTTTAGAGTCTCATCATGTAAGTTTTGCCAAGCGGTAGCCTTCTAATTTCATTTTTTAGTATTATCTAGCTTATTAAATTAATTATCAAAATATTAATTGTGAAAAATAATTTAATAATTATTATAGTATTCAAAAAATTGATTTCACTAGTCAATAATTAAATTGGCTAAATCAATTTGTCTTTCAAGTATCCTTAAGTAGTTATTAGTCCTTAGACTAGTATTAATTAATTAATTAATGCCTAATCTCTAATGTCACCATCGACATTATTGGTCAATAAATTAGTCCAAGTCAAAATCTGACATCAGGTACCACCTAGTGCCTGTCACGCATAACTTATTGTAACTTTTGCCTTTGAAACTCGATGCATCCTCGAGGTCCTTGGCTTGTTATGATGAAATAATTATCATATGCATTACGTGCTAAATAATCTTGTACATTTGATTAATAATTTAATAAAATAGCATCAGTAAGATTAAAGCATCTCAAAATTCCATATCCTTATGCATGATACACTGGATCTTGCATCCCACACATTGGTTGTTGCATAGAATAAGAAGTTGTATTGTACACTCTTGTATGCGATCTTTGATCCACCATAGCATGGAACCTAGTGCTACCACCAAAGTACCATGGCTACCCCATCATTGCATGTATACCTTGCTATCCAAAAATAATTAAATTAGTACTTCCAAGTTGGCCTTGCATATGCATCAATTGCCCCACCTGTATCATCATTTGCTTATGCTCGCTACCCATATTTGAAACAACATGCTGTTGCATTGGCTCTTCCTTTGGTGCGTCTTGGTATCCCGAAGCTCTTAAAAGACGATTTTTTCTTTTTGTCTTTGTTGTCCTCCAAAAGTACCTGAATTGAGGATTATCTGTGAATTTCATAAACTTTTTAGCTATTATCCTTAGTTGATATTTGAAACAACATGCTGTTGCATTGGCTCTTCCTTTGGTGCGTCTTGGTATCCCGAAGCTCTTAAAAGACGATTTTTTCTTTTTGTCTTTGTTGTCCTCCAAAAGTACCTGAATTGAGGATTATCTGTCAATTTCATAAACTTTTTAGCTATTATCCTCAGTTGATATTTAAACTAGTCATCAAATTCCTCCTCTTGTTGATCACGTTCTAAAGGCCTAAAAGGACCCACATTTTGATTTAAACCAACATTACCAGCTTGTTGTTCATGCTACATGCCCTGTCCAAGATCAGACTCTGTATTTTTTCCAACATTTTGTGAGCTTGCAAATTGAGAGGCATCATCCCTGCTTGATCCCATAACATTGTTTAAAGACATTCTTATTGTAATACTTGGCTTAATATAATTTCAGCACTAGAACAAAGCATGTGACGTTTAATCAGGTGTCTTGAGCCCACCAAAGAAGGGATTGAGTAGTATTTCGAGAAACATGAAACCAATCTTTCTCCTCGAATAGAGTGGTAAATAATCTAATTAAGCACTAAATACAACAATCATAAAATTCACGTAAATTGAAAATGTATACTTTTACCACTTTAATATTTGACATTTGACACTCTGTTAGTCCCAATACTAACACCCCTTGTGATATTTATTTATCTTATATTGCAATTGGAATGAGTACAACTAAGATCCTCTAATCTTCTCCGCTAATCCAAGTGTCTCTTGTTGTCAAAATCAACCAACAAGCCTTCAAACCAATTTGCCCCTTGGTTTGCTTGGGAATTGGCCCTTACCCTACTCCTTGAAAGACAAATTCAGCCCTAAATCTAATATTTGTTAGTTAGTCTCTTGAATCTTTTTAAAATTTCTTAATTTTAGCTATTGGAATTCAAACCCTAGGCTCTCAATTTTGAGCATGCATCTTGAGGTGGCTATTAAACCCTAATTTATATCGTAAATTAGGATTTACAACCGTGATTAACTGAAATCTCTGTGTGATGACTCAAACTATTTGAAAATGCTAAGATAGCTTGAGAAATGCATGGGAGATGAGAGAGAATGTTATGTAGAAAGAAACTTTAGAGTTTCATTGCGATAAAACATTGAAAAGATACTTCTGCTATACTTAAACAATCATGAGTGCTCTGTAACCTATAACTTATGCCCACCAAAAAAACTACATGTTATCTGTATCAAAAGAACCTTGGGTTGCTATTACCTACTCGTGAAGGGCTCCAAGCTGTTGTCACATGCTATAGGATTGCTCCTTGATGGTTGCAAATTATATTAGCAACCTCTCCTTGCTCTCTAATAGCCTTCTTCTTTCCCACAATGGTTGAAATAAGCTTTCACCAACCCCTGAAAACGTTTTTTCCACTTACATGGCTAAGTTTTGCCAGTGGCAATCCTCTAATCTCCTTTACTAATTCTAAAATCTAATTTAATAATTAATCTAGTCACCATTTTTTTTTTCATCAACCAATAATTATATTGGCTAGGCCAATTTGTCTTCCAAGTATTCCTGAGTAACTATTGACCCTATGATTGGCATCAACTAATCAATTAACACCCAAGCTTTAATATCACCACTCACATTAGTAACTAATAAATTGGTCTAGGCTCAAATCTAACATCAAGTATCACCTAATATTTGTCAAGCATAACTTATTATAACTTTTCCTTTGACACCAACCGATGTCTCCAAATCCTAGTCCCCACACTAAAATAATTTACTTGCACCTCACACGAGCAAGTCACATTAGCACATTTGATTACCTTTTAATCAAATGCTAAGTAACACAATAAAATCTCATGTCCTTGTGACGGTATCATCTCTTTCAACACCAAAAGTCCAAGATAACTGTCAACTCAGCAATGCCAATCCAATAGTGCAAACCTGAAAAAGTAATAAGTGAAACATATTTTCAACCAATTTTCAGCACAAGATGTGCCTATTTGTGCTGAAGGACTAAGTCGCAACAAAGTTAATGAGCATTATCAAGCAAAGGCTGCAAGTGAGCATGCTGTTTTGGTGCATTAACAGTTTATGAGAGGGACAACATGAATCTCCCTCAGATTGGGAGTTAGGTAAAAGCTAATGTTTCATACACCTCCTGCTACATGAATCTCCCTCAGAATGGGAGTTAGGTAAAAGCTAATGTTTCATACACCTCCTGCTCCTATACTAGGTGTATGAAACATTAGCTTTTACCTAACTCCCATTCTGAGGGAGATTCATGTTGTACACTAGGCGTATGAAACATTAGGATTTATCTCTTTATAATAATATTTTTCCATGTCTCGAATCATCAAAACACACACCAAACCAAATATTTTAAAACTAATTTTAACACAGCAGACAATGAAGTATGAGAACAAATATTGCTAAATGTACTCCATGTAAAACAAAGTCTAGGTTTTACTATTCATTGTTCTTATAAACCACAAATGCTTTGTACATGCACTTTTTACATCCATATCACCCAGGCTTCACTCTAGTTAATGTGCGCTGTGTATATTGAATTGGTCTGCATATCAATGCTCTTAACACTCACTATCAAATATATCCATGTAATGTTTGATGCTCAGGTGGTTGAACATGACTGCAACTTCTGGGTGCATTGAGTAAGGTTTACTTTTATTTCCAACAATCTGCAGAAGCTTTGAAGAAGTGAGGAGCTGATCCTTGCAAGGTTCGCGTTTTAATTGGCCTATTTAATAAGCAAGAGCATATTGGACATCAAGTGATCTGTTAAGTGAGACATCAAGTCCATATCAGTTTAGTATGCCGTGCATCAATGTGATCTATGGGCATTTTGTATAGTTTTTAGCATTCTCTTAAATGTTACTACTCATTTGACTGATACACAACACTCAACCACATCTTGTAATCAACTATTAGTCAAGACCATATTGGACATGAACGCATCAAGTCCATAGCAAATTGACTTGATATATATTTAATTCTTCACCTTGGAAGTACAACCAAGCTGGACCGTTTTCTGCTATGGCATCCTACTTTACGTTTATCTTCCAATCAGAAACAAGACAACACAATTTTCTCTCTGAATACCTTATGTATTCAAATTAAGCTTTTACATTGCAGTCAAAACAGGTCAATAATATCTGAATGCTCAATATGCATTGTATACAGGGTTGTAATAGTATTCAACCAACTCAGTTTCTATATTTAGAATCGCATTGCAGTCAAAACAGGTCAATAATATCTGAATGCTCAATATGCATTGTGTACAGGGTTGTAAAAGTATTCAACAAACTCAGTTTCTATATTTAGAATCCTTCACCTTACAGTTTACAACCAATTGGTCAACATTTCTGATCAGAGCATGTGTGGTAAATTTTACACCTTGCAAAGTTGACACTAAGACAGGACCATTTTCCGTTGGACCTCAAATTTTTAAAATAAGACTTTATATTGAACTCAAATCCGGGTCTATACTATCTGCATGTAGCTGATCTCTCACAGACAAGACCAGTGAAACACTGCTATAGCTTACTTGTCACCTCCATAACAGATCACCATAACTAGAACTTCACATGGCTACACTACATGTATTCTCAACAGAATGGACATACAGAGCTTAATATTCCTAAGCCTTCACAAAGTCACTATTTGTTGAATCCCAAATCACAGTGCCATCACAAGTACACAGCTTTTTGTAATTTTCCCCAACACCTGCACTGCGTGCAATGACAGCCGCTGCAATCCCAGGCTGAGACTTGTCTTCGCTTGCATATATCACCAAGGCTCTTCCTGCTAAATCTGAAACTCTTAACATGGGCTTGTCTCCAGAATATTCTACTTCACCAGTACAACTGGCAGCAAGTACTCCCAAGTCACCAATAGGCTGCCAACACAATGGCCATCATTAATTAGGCTTCCCTAGAAACAAATCTGAGTTGGTTTTCCCATTATGTAATGTTGTTGAATGGAGTTTCCACTACAAACCTCACAAGAAATAGACAAAGGCACCTACATTTCTAGTTGGAGAACTGCCAGGATGGTAAATTCCACCAGTACTCTCAGCACCACGAGTCAGGTCACCATACTCATTAATTGACCACCCATGAAGCCCAGGTAATAAACCACTAAAATTGGCCTCGATGCGTGCCAGCTCCATGCTGACTTGCACAATACGCACGACTCCATAGACAAGGGGACCCTTGAATTCAGCTACAGTAGCTGATATGAGAAAATCTGCATAACAAATTGCATAGAAATATTTTATATGAGCAACATCACAATGCTATCATATCATCTGTAACTTAAACATGTGCAACCTATCACTGTTTCATGGAAGCTGGCTTATACTATTGTTTTTTATGATGAAATGTGTGCTTTGATATAGTGATCTATGATATTTCAGAACCACCTACCACTAGGAGAACCTTGACCAATAAGCCTGGCCTTCCGACCAGTCTCCACCAAAGCTTCACTCAGGCTTTTTGTATTTGCTGAACCTTGTACTCTGACAACTTGGTTCGGCAAATCGACGTCAACTTTCTTCACACCTTATCCCAGAAGTCAGTTCAGTCCACAACGAGTCATTATCAGACAAGGTAAAAACTGATTTGACACAAAACCAACTTGTCTTGCAATTGGCTGTACCTGCAAGTGACTCCAGCTTCTGCCGAACAGAAGAAACACATCCTTCGCACTTCATGTCCACCATGAACTCTGTCTGCAAAATACCAGATTAAAGAAATTACCATATGAACGAATCTTGTTCTTTCACCACAATTTCATACGTGCAAATGGTAATTTACCAACATATCTGGTGATGAATCTCCTGTAGCTCCCTGATCCTGTACCCAAGGGTATAGGCATGTTTAGAACGACAATACACTCCAAAATCGCAGATTGAAGCTTTATTTAAAACAAAAATATTTCTTGATGCACAGGCAAAGAAAAAATTTCGTTTTCAGCTTCATCTCATAGAAATTAACCAAAAGTAAATTCATTGTGGTTGGCTTTAAGCTTGAACAAGATGATCGAGCAGCGCAATTATATTACCCTAACATGAAAAAATTCATATCTGTGTACCCGCCCATGTAGTAATCCTTATAACTACATATGTCTAGCTATGCCCTAAATTAGTAAACACTCAGTAGAGCTTTGACCCAAGCTGTGAAAAGCTTCAAAAGGGAAGTTATGTTATTTTAAAAAGCTATGGGGAAAAGAGGAATTGGGTACACTTCAGTAACCTTCAGACTCTTTGCTGCAATTCGGTGATTAAACCACAAGAAATGTGGCACATACCCTTTCAAGCACAGGCCACTGTGTTAGCTAGCTCAAAACCTTAGTTGCACAAAACTTAGCATACTTTTGCATCACGTTATTCATTCTTATTCTCACAAAATTCATATTAACTTGCTGGATTTGCATGGATTTATGTGGTCACAGCTCACTGATAAGGCCTGTGTAGCATTTGGAAATCCAAGATAAAGGAGTGAATTAAAGAACCAGCGGGATTTTTAAGGGGTTTATGCATCGAAATGCGCTACTGTTTGTTCCTACATGGAGAGTTTCTTATTCATCGATAACTTCAGCAATTCAGTATCTCTACTAAGGATTTCTTAACCGTCGATCACACAGGAACACGCCCATCTTACTCCTAATTTTATTAACCACCAATAACACACAGAGGCATGCCCAGGCAGGACAAAATGAACTTCTCACGTGTTGCACAATGGTTTCTTGCAGGGAAGCCTTGTCATCGGTAATGGCGGTGCCGACAGCCATTGCTCTCCCAACTAGGCTTTGGAAGATGGGGTTCGCATGCAGCAGGCTCGGCCTTCCGGGGGCGAAAGGGTGGTCCTGATCTGCTTTGGCACAGCAGTGCGGAGAGGGGCCTGCCTGATGAAGATGATGATGGCGATGGCACCTTCTGTTGGGAATGGCGGCAGAGAATAGAGATCCTGATGAAGAAGAAGAAGAAGAAGAAGAAGAAGAGATCGCTAGCGAGGCTGTGGCTATGGCTGCCGCAGACCCAAGCGCCTTGAAAATTGCCATTTAGCTACGACTTATGAAAATAAAATATATTGAGAGAGAGAGAGAGAGAGAGAGAGAGAGAGAGAGAGAGAGGAGACTCCTGCAATACATAGAACACTCCAATTAATAACTAGCCACACTACTCAAGACACTTCCAGACAAGTCCTTTACACACTTCTAGGGGTGTGTGATCACACAAGTCCTAACTACGATCACACAAGTCGTGGTGCGATCCCGCAAAATACCGTGATTGCAAAAGCCGCAGTAAAGACTATAGTGTAAACACATGTTATTCCAATACGAAGGTTACGAGGATTTTGACTACCCTGTGGCACGAATGTTGAAGCAAACAAGAAGTAATGGACTTACTCAAGTTCTTGAAACCCATTGAAGACTTTTGCCATCTCTCACTTCGTCTACTTTTTGAGCAACTTGTGCCACAAGCCAAGCTTAACACCAAAGTTGATTGTCATTTTTACCAAATTGCATATGCCAACTTCTTGGTCCATATTCATATGGACAGATCGACTGTGCACGATTGCAGTGTAATGATTATATCGTCACTATTGCACATTGTACGAGAGGTTGTACAACCAAATATGTATGAGAGGAGTGCATCTAAGGATTGTAGAGTAGTCGATGTCTTAGTCATTGATGGCACCAAGTTGTGCCATGCTCAATTTTGTAATATCCATTAAAGAGAAACCACATGTAAATTATGCTTATGTGACAACACCAAAAACCATAAAGATCAAACAATTGGAAAAACAAACAAATTCCTATGGAATAAATGACAAGCAAAGGCTATAAAGCTTTATTGCTAATTTCAAATCTTGGTTGCCACCAAATGATGTCGCAAGTAATCGCGGACTGGCGAGATGAGGAGGATCAAACCCAATGTTCATGGTAAACATTTTTGGTAGCAAATACCAAAACCTCCTAACTTAAAATGTTGGATGGATTTTTTACTAAAATTACATGGGTCTGCCATGTTTATGACAACATTTTTCAAGGTTCCTATGTTTTAAATCTTCTTCTTTAAGTTAAGAAAGTTTTTTAGAAATAGTTGCAATTTACTATGTTTTAAACCTTCTTCTTTAAATTTTGAAGGTTTTTTCAAAATACTTGCAATCTACTTTGCATTGAATCTAGGTTTTTTGTGAACACTAATCAAACCACCAAACCATGAGATCCACAGCCACCATGCACACCAAGATGAACTGCGTCACTCATCTATCAAAATGAGGCAATGACAAGGTCAAGAGAGACGAGACAAGACGAGATGAAGAATCATATTGACCAAACAATGAGAAAAACGATAATGGTGAGGAGCCATCCTAAGGTTACTAACCTTAGTGCAAGCCTATTGACGTCTTTTTAAAACCCTTCAATACAGAACAACAACCCTTATGATAGAAACAAAGTGGTGATGAACAAGGAAGGGCCTCTTAGCAAAGAAGTTTTAGTCAATATGTGTGAAGAGGATACACTTACTTTATTAGGTAGACTTAGAAAAAAGGGACATGTGTATAAGGTAGCCTTTCATAGGCTCACTAAGTGTAGATAAGCATGTGGCAGTGCCTATCCATCTCTAGATGTTTTTTATTCTCAATAAATAAACTGCGCATTATTTTTTAAAAAAACTCTTCAATACTATTGATTTTACTCTGCAATAAAGCTATATAGAGAGAGCGAGGGATAGAGGGAGAGAGGGACAAAGAATTCGAGAGAGTCTGTGGAAAAAGGGAGAGAGAATGACTAAAACACTACCACCAAGTTGACAACGAGCTATTGGCCTTGAGTGTCATCAAGCTCAAAGGTAGTATCACCCCAACTTACTCAACACACCCTCTAACTCTTGTGAGCCTCTAGCCCAAGTTAGATTGAAGATACAATACTTATGGCACCCTTCAAGAACATTAAGACTCCATTAGAGCAAAAAATGCTTCAAAAAAAGCACTTATAAGAAAATGATTAAGTTGCTAATTAGATGAGATTTTGAAATAAAAAACCCTCCAAAATTGGCTACCTGGATGTGATTAATGAGAAGGGACAAAAGATAGTAAGAGTCAGCATTTGTATCATGAACAAGGCATTGGATTATAGTAATGGTAGGGGACAAGAACAACAATTTAAGATACAATCTAAGATGGAACTTTGGTGGATTGGTGCGGCTCAAGTACCAATTCAAAGCCATAAAATCCTAAAATGGTTGTTCTCTCATATAGGTAGTTCTCATATTATAAAGTCTCAAAGTTAAGGGGAAATGTTAATAGTCAATGGTGCTGGTAGTTTTAATGTTGAGTGATATATGAGTGTTGACTTGAAAACTATCAAATGTATGCTTGGAGAAAGTAATGGGACCAATGCAAAATATCCTTGTATTTATTGCATGGAGCGTTTGGGATCCAAAGAATGGAGTACTTTGCAGCCAACGACAATAGTCCTAACTAGGCACTCCATAGATTTGAGAAAGTTAAAAAATGTGGATGGCTTATGATCCTATTCTTTCAATCTCTTTAAGAAATGTTCATATTTGTACATTGCACGTAGAGATTAGAATAATTGATAAGTTGCATAGGTTGCATCTTGACTATGCATATTCAATAAAACCAGTATCTTTGTCAAATGACTGCTTTGTTAAATGTGAGGCATTGCTCTCAAAAATGGGTTTTCATGGAGGTCAAGTTTACTTGAGAAAGGATCCAATAGCCTCAAGAAAAACAAGAGATGTCTTAGCAGACGTCTCTATGGGGGGGTGCAAAAGCTAGATGATTTCTAGGAAATCATACATGTAAATAAATGAGTGCATTGTGGGACTGCTGGAGAGAGTTGTGTGCAATCACAGCAAATGTGGCTAGTACACCACGAGTGGCATTCCCACGAATGGAGGTTTGGAGACATCTTAACATATTTTTAAAAGTACTTAGGGAACAAAAGATAACATCCAATTATTCAGAAGAGTACAAACATTTAATTGTAAATCTTGTTTAGGCAATCAAGGAAGCTTGGGGAGAAAAGGATATTACTTTTTACTTTATAAGATAGACATAAATTTGAGACTTTGTGCTTTGAAAACAAGGTTTAATGATTCAAACTAATTTGTACTTTTATGGATTGTCACATCATATTCTTCTTGTTCATGGGCCTTATTTTGTGGAAGAGCAAGGGCCCCTAGCAACTTATAGTAGCCAAGGTATGGAGAAATCTCACTACCAAGCACGTATGTGTTTCTTTTGGAGCACTAGATGCGGAGAAGAAGTAATTAAAACTAATGCCCTTTGAGAAGTTATTCAATTGGTTTTTTCGAAGACAACTTCAAAGGTTGAAGAACACAACAAATTGCGATGGAATCTAGAATATCCATACTATTTTCAAAATAATTTATACATGGCTAGCTTTCAAGAGCCTTTACATCCTCATCCTCCTCATGCATTATTCCTCTATAATGTAAAAAAATTCTTGAGTATCTAGCCCTAGAGGCAGAGAAGCCGGGACCATAACCAAATATTTGAATGGCTACTGTCTTTTCTAGGAACATGACTTTATGCGTTGTTGGGGGTAAAGGCGCCTCCGCCGTGCCGCCCCGTGTATTACTACACTGACAGTACCCGCCACTGCACACTGCAGGTGGCGGGCGCCCGTCACGTCACTTTATTCTTTATTCTTTTAGTGACAGTTTGAATAAAGGAAGGCCCGGTCACACATTGTGACTGTTGGAGTTCCCATTTCTTGTCTCTCTCTTTCTTGCTCTTGCTCTCCCGCCATAGCTCGCGTGCAAGCTTCGATCCTTCTCACCTTTCAACTGGTATCAGAGCTTGGCATTCTCTTGCTCGAGCTCGACTCGGTGCTTCCCGACCTTCGCATCGACTCGCTTCACGCATTGGGTCTCCATCCCGGCAGCCATAGCCGAACTCTTGAGCTCCCGACTCTCCCCGGCTTCCCGAGCTCCATCCTGGCCTTCTTGAGCTTCATCAGGGCCTTGCCCTTGAGGTATTGCTTCAGCATTTGCAGGCATTTGAGTGTATTCTCAGATTGAAACAGGGCAGGAACAAAGGGCAGCCACTCTTCTTGAGCTCCATAGCTCATATCTTCCCTCCCCTTTGCATTGGGCCTTCATGGCTTGGTATGTGCCTACCTTGGGCCATCATTGAGCCCCCCATTACCCCCTTTTCAGCCCATGTGGAGCAACAGCAAGTTCAGCACCAACAGGGCAGATTGCATCATTTTTTCCAGGCTGTGAGCACTCATCTACTTCACCTCCACACTTGGCCATTGCTTCTTGCTCTCTACCTTGATCAAGAGGGCTATAGACTTCATGTTTGATGTCATTCAAGCTTTGGGCATTGGTCTTGATCTTTCGGGGATGATTTCTTCAGATTTGGGACTGTCATAAACTGTCATAACAGGCTGAAAACAGGGCAGCACCATTGGCATTAGCATTTGTTGCTTATACTCCATTCCGGTTGTGCTATTTGATGCCCGTATGCGGTCTACATGATGCCTAGTGCCTTGGGAATGTATGCACATGATTATGCCATGATTTTGGCTTGAAATATTGGCTGATTTGGGACTGTTATTTACTGTTATACAGTGCTGGAAACAGGGCAGCCACACTTGGCATTGGCATTTAATGCTTATACTCTACTCCGGTTACCTTGTTTGATGCCCGTATGCGGTCTACTTCCTACCCGGATGTATTGGGGATGTATGCATTTGGTTTGACCATGATTTTGGCTTGAATTTGGGGCTGAAATCTACTGTTTAGAACAGTAAATACATGCTGGAATAACAGTGGGCTGAAGGTACTTTACATGCTTTGGCACTTACCTACCGATATCGGATGTATGCTTTGAGCTTTGGCATGATATCTCTGACATTTGGGGACGACTTGGAGCATATGTATGAGATTATGGGATGCTTTTGAGCTTCGCATTAGCTCCGTCTTCACTGGCATTTGGACCGACTCGGCATGCTCGTGGACCGCCTATGCCTCATGTCTCTGCTTGACAGTTAGGCTTTTGCATTACATGCTTTGGTTCGTGACATATGCTATTTGGTTCGTGTATGTGATACCGACATTTGGAGCTTGGATTTGGATGTATTTGAGCATTCCCGGCTTACTTGATCACTGATCTTGGTTGCTATTTGGATGTCATTGAGTTGACCGAGAGCTTATTTGGGCTTATGTATTGCTTCATGGTTAATACGACCGGTGCTTCATGTATGTCATGCTCTCTCGGATGCGCTTGATGCATTGACAGGGTCACTTATCACTGGTGCTTTCTCTTGGGTTATTTGAGCTTCTGAGCTCGCTTTGTACGCCTTTTGTGCCAATGGGAGCATTTTACATGCTTTCTTGACCTTTGACAGTTGCATGCTATTGGAGCACTTACATGTATTTTGAAGCAGTTTATGTCTTGAGCAGCTACATACACATTGAGACTTTAGGATCATACTCCGATCTTTATGGATATGCATTGATGTACTCTTGGTTCACAGGATGCTTATGAGCCGAGTCTCATATTTGGATCTTTCTCTTTGAGCAGATACCTATTTGTGTCAGGTTTTGGCAGTTACAGGAACACTTTGCCTAGAGTGTCTGGGGGTGTGCCTTTCACTGGCAGATGTTATTTTGACATGCTTGGTGTTGAGCTCATGTTCTTTTCACTGTCATTGGCCTTGCTTATGTCCGTTTCATGCCAGCTTTGGACCTAGCATTGTTTGCTTGACATTGGATCCTATTTTGGGACAGTTTGCTCTCTAGACTGCATACCTGCAATTTATTACAGCAAGCAGTTATTGGTGGACTGAGGTGTACTTTTCATGCTGAAATATCCTGATTTGGTGTACCACACCTAGTACTAAGTGGGCAGCAACTTTTGGCACACTTTGCTCACCCTTTGGACCCCGTTTTGGTCATTTTTGGGCAGTTTCTGCAGTAAAACAGCAAGCAGTTTTGGACTGTTTGGGCATTTCCAGCCTGCATAATGGCGTCATCTTCACATGATAGTGCCATCTTTAACATTACAAAGTTGGATGGTACCAACTACTCTTACTGGAAGAGTCAAATATGGCAGGTTTTGGTGCAGAAATCTCAGATTAAGCCACTTCGGTTGAGTGGGGAGCAGCCTGAAACTATGGACATTGACGACTGGCTTGAACTTGATGAGCTATGCAAGTCCACGATTGTATTGTCTCTCACTGAACAGGTACATTATAATGTATTTGAGGAAGCACAGAGTGCATGGGATCTATGGAATAAGATCAAGAATCTTTATGATAAGAAAAGTCCGGCGAGTCAGATGTACTGGTTGAAGCAGCTTATGGATCTGCGCATGAAGGATAATGCGACTATGTCTGCTCACTTGAGCCAGTTCCATGCTATACTGAAGAACCTGACTTCGCAGGATATCACCTTTGGAGAGGAAGTAACTCCTCTTTTCTTGCTTGGAACTCTGAATGAGTCATGGGATGTATTCCGCACTGCTCTTTGTGCCTCTAGTGCTACTCTAAAATTGGCAGATGTTGAGAGTGCTCTTCTTCAGGAAGAGGTGAATCGCAAAAACTTGGATGCCTCTCGTGGTAGTCATGCTTTGACAGTTAGAGGCAGGAATGACAGGTATGACCGTGGTAATGGCCGAGGCCGTGACTCGCAGAAGGGTCGGTCTAAATCTCGTGGTGGCAAGTCGCGTAGTAAGTCGCGTGGACGCAATGCAAATGTCACTTGTCATCATTGTGGGAAAAAGGGCCATATTAGACCACAGTGTCATGAGTTGCGCAATGAGAAGCGCAAGGATAAGGGGAAAGATAAAGTGCAGGAGAAGTCCTCCGATCGCAGCATAGTACCTGCGAAGTCCAACGTCAAGATTGAGGAAATTAATGTCACGCAGACTGAAGAGTCCGATGGTGGTGATGAGTTTATACTTGCAGCTAGTTCTTCTGATGCTTCACACTTGACTGAGACACCTAGTATGTATGCACAGTGCTGGTTATTGGATTCAGGTGCGTCCTTCCATGTGACGCCTTACCGTGAGTGGTTTCACTCTTATCGTACTGTATCTGGATCAGTCAGACTTGGAGATGACAGGTCTCTTGATATTGTGGGCTGTGGAGATATTCAGTTGCAGTTTTCCACTGGCAGTTCCTTTTTGCTTAGGGATGTACGTCATGTACCTGCGCTTACGCGTAGTCTTATGTCTGCAGGACAGTTGGATGATGCAGGATTTCATGTCTGTTTTGGGGATTCTACCTGGAAGATTACCAAAGGCAGACTTGTGCTTGCTAGAGGCGCCAAGGCTGGCAGCCTCTATCCTCTTGTTGTATCTGGGTCTTCTGTAGACCATGTTTTGGCAGTGGGCTCTATCCCACATGTATCACTTTGGCATGCCCGTTTGGGGCATATGTCTTTGAAAGGAATGAAAATGTTATCTGGTTTGTAGTATCTTCCGCCTTTGGATTATGCATGTTTTGACTCGTGTGATCATTGTCTTTATGGTAAGCAGAATAGGTCTACGCATAAGAAATCGGGTAGGCCACGCATGAGTGAGCCCTTGGCATTGGTGCATTCTGATGTTTGTGGGCCTATGCCTTGCATGTCTATGGGTGGCGCGAAGTACTTCGTTACCTTCATTGATGATTTTTCTAGGAAAGTGTGGGCTTATCCCATAAAGCAGAAGTCCGATGTCTTGGCAGTTTTTCAGAGATGGCTTGCTCTTGTTGAGAACCAGACTGGGTATAGACTGAAATGCCTTAGGACAGATAATGGGGGAGAATATGTCTCGCATGCTTTTGAGCAGTTTTGTGATGACAGGGGTATTAAGCGTCAGTTGACCGCCCCTTACACCCCACCCCAGAATGGTTTGGCTGAGCGCATGAACAGGACTATTCAGGAGCGTGTGCGCTCTATGCTTAGCCATGCAGGCCTACCCCCGAGTTTTTGGGCTGAGGCAGTTAGTACGTCAGTGCATGTCATAAACCGATCGCCTTCCAGTGGATTGGATTTCCAGGTTGCAGAGGAAGTTTGGGCTGGTAAGCCACCCTCTTATGCGCATCTCCGTGTCTTTGGATGTGAGGCATTCTGCCATGTGCCCAAGGACAAGAGGAGTAAATTGGATCCAAAGAGCATTAAATGCATATTCCTTGGCTATGGTGAGTCAGGAGAGATGGGCTATCGCCTATGGGATCCGCAGGCGCGGAAAATAGTACGCAGCCATGATGTCGTCTTCCATGAAGACAAGATGCACAGGCAGCCTGAGAAGGTGGTTGAGATCCGCAGAGTGATCTTTCAGGAGGAGCCTAAAGCTCCAGCACAGCCAGTAGTACAGCCTGCAGCAGTTCCTCCACAGGGCCAGGATGTTGGACAGGTAGTTAGACAGGCAGCAGAGCCTGCGGTGAGACGGTCTGCTAGAGATAGACGTCCACCTGACAGATTTCAGCCCTCTATGCATTATGTTTTGGTTACAGATGCAGGAGAGCCTTTCACTTATGATGAGGCTATGCGCAGGGGTGACAGTCACTCCTGGGAGAGGGCTATGCAGTCTGAGATAGACTCCCTGCATAAGAATGAGACTTGGGATTTGGTTGCCTTGCCTAAGGGCAAGAAGGCTTTGCCATGCAAGTGGGTGTACAAGCTGAAAAGTACCCCTGGACACCCCAAGCCGGCATACAAGGCTAGATTGGTAGCAAAGGGTTTTAAGCAGGAACATGGTGTGGACTTTGATGAGGTCTTCTCTCCTGTGGTTAAGATGACCACCCTGCGCTTAGTCTTGGCTTTGGTTGCACAGCTTGACTTAGATCTATATCAGATGGATGTCAAGACGGCTTTTCTACATGGGGACTTGCATGATGAGATCTATATGGATCAGCCTAAGGGCTTTGCAGAACCTGGCAGGGAGCACCTAGTGTGCAAGTTGAAGAAGAGCTTGTATGGCTTGAAGCAGGCACCTAGGGAATGGTATCATAAGTTTGATGCCTTTATGCAGTCACAGGGCTACAGCAGGAGTGCTATGGATCCGTGTCTTTACACGAGGAAAGCCCGTGATGGCAGTTTGCTTATCTTGGTACTCTATGTTGATGATATGCTGATAGTAGGGAAAGCTCATGATGAGCTAGATGCTCTTAAATCTCAGCTAAAGAAGAGCTTTGAGATGAAGGATTTGGGACAGGCCTCACATATACTTGGGATGCGCATTAAGCGCGATAGGCATCAGGGACTTTTGTATCTCTCACAGCGGGAGTACATTCATAAAGTCCTTGAGCGCTTCCGCATGCAGGACGTAAAGCCTATTGGCTGTCCATTACCTTCTTATGTGAAGGTATCACAGGCCGATTGTCCGCAGACAGATGAGCAGAGGGCCGAGATGGCCAAGATCCCTTATGCATCAGCCGTGGGCAGTTTGATGTATGCCATGATAGCCACTCGTCCAGATATTGCACATGCAGTTGGTGTTGTGGCACGCTATATGGCTACACCTGGCAGCAGACATTGGGATGCCGTGAAGGGTATCATGAGGTACCTGAAGGGCACAGCAGATATGTGTATTTGCTATGGCAGCCAGGATACAGGGGTCGTGGGGTACACTGACTCCGATTATGCAGGACATGCAGATAGTAGGAAGTCCACTTCTGGCTATGTATTCACCTATGCTGGAGGGGCTATCTCTTGGATGTCCAGGGTTCAGAAGTGTACGGCTTTGTCTACCACTGAGGCCGAGTATGTTGCAGCCACTGAGGCTTGCAAGGAGGCCATATGGTTAGGCCGTCTAGTTGCTGACCTTGGGATTGATGCTACACCTACACTGCATTCGGATTCTATGAGTGCCATTCAGTTGGCTAAGAATCCGGTCTTCCATGCGAAGACGAAACACATTGAGGTGAGGTATCACTTCATACGTGGTGTCGTGGAGGACAGGTCTGTTGACCTTGTTAAGATCTCCACTGACGAGAATCCTGCAGATTTGCTCACGAAGAGCCTCACTACTGAGCGCTTTGCCTTCCTCAGGAGGTTGATGGGCGTTGGATGAGATGTCACCTTTCCTCACCTATGTACATTTGTACTGTCTTTTTTTTTTTCTTTTCTTTTCTCTCTCACTAGGGCAGATTCGCCTTTAAGTGGGAGGTTGTTGGGGGTAAAGGCGCCTCCGCCGTGCCGCCCCGTGTATTACTACACTGACAGTACCCGCCACTGCACACTGCAGGTGGCGGGCGCCCGTCACGTCACTTTATTCTTTATTCTTTTAGTGACAGTTTGAATAAAGGAAGGCCCGGTCACACATTGTGACTGTTGGAGTTCCCATTTCTTGTCTCTCTCTTTCTTGCTCTTGCTCTCCCGCCATAGCTCGCGTGCAAGCTTCGATCCTTCTCACCTTTCATGCGCATTGTACTACAAACATGAGTACCCAAGGAGCCTTGTAAGTGCTTTGGCACAGACAATTGGCCATGAGACCTCCTCCGAGAAAGTGCTATACAAAACCAATAGAACATTGGGATCAATGCCCAAGTGCAACATCCTTTAGTGAACTACCATCAATTCTTGATCCTTTGCCTTTTCCCAAGAAATTGTCCTCATCTGGAATCTCCAACTATAAAACCAAAAGTTAGAATGAAAAAAATGAAAATATGTATGTGATTTCACAAAAACAGAAGAAAGCATTACCGTTTGATTTTCATCACTCTCAAGTTTTCTTGGATTCCATAAACTAATTGATGTCTCCTTGATATCCGTGAGTTCCTTAACATATTCTGACTCCTCCCTTCCAAAATTGGAGATTCCAAGCTTCTCTTAAAATTGGTCAAACTCATTGTCAGTAGCCTATAACTCTCTCTCAGCATCTCTTACCTTGCTTAAACATAAGGAAAATGCATCGGATGTATCTATAAACTTATCATCTGACACTTGAGTATCTAATTTCAGTAAGTCCTCCTTGGATTCATTCTCAACATCCACTATGCCTTTTGCATCTGTAGATGCCTCTACAATAACTGTCAAGCAATAATCCTCCCTCAAATTGAAAAGGATTTGTAGATTCGGCAATAATATATACTCTTTGTCTTTAATTGGAAAAGTTGTTAAGGATGGAACAATGAGGTTGGAAGGGGCATCAGATACTTCATCAACCTCTGCATTGCTCTCTTCAATTATTGTCTCTACTTTAAATTGAGCAACATCTAGGTCTTTTGCAATTGATGCTTCCATCTATGGGTCTACTTGCTCCTCAACATCCACATCATCTGCTAACTCTTTAAGAAGACAATAACTGGAAAATTTTGAGGTTTCCTTAACCTTTTCATTAGATTTGATGGGGTACTTCACAAGAGCAAATACAATAAATGCAGTAGACTTAAGCATAAGCTTGCATTTTTTTGGGTGTAGGAGCATAATTCAGATGCATAGAATCTACCAAGACAATGATAACCGCATTTCTTGGTGAAGGAAGACTTCTCAATGGCTGACCTCCCAATAGGAGTGCGAACATAATCCTTGGAATCCAATTGAATGATAGGATATGCCAACTCTTCAAACTCTGCAAAGTCTTCACTGCAAAAGTCCTTCGAGTAGTTCACAACCTGATCAAGATCCCATTCTGGATTGAAAATCTCCCTAGCTATTGCAAAGAAGGATAAGTCAATATTGTTTTCAATAAGGAAATCCAAAAGTCTCTCTAAGGATTTGACATTTGTAATCTGAGTGAGGCCTGGGGTCCTCACAGAAGATTTTCCCTTTTTTGAAGGCTTCTTTGTAGTCACAACACTTGTCACTGACACATGAGATGCAGCTAAAACTTCTGAGGCAACTGATTCCCTGGACAATGTGGATTTAAGCGTTTTTTTTCCTTTCCCAACTATGGAGGGTGACATGGGTGGGTTCTCACTTGACATTTTGAACTAGCACAATTACAGAACTGATACAATGCGAAGGGATTATGGCAGGACCTAGAATGTATTCGCATCGCGCCATATCAGACCAGCCTCGAAATAGTGCAATCGTGTAAGAGAGGGGGACTTAATAACGGGAAAATACTAGCTACACTGGTTGGTATATAAGGTGAGAGAGACTTAATTTTTGATCATGAGATAATTAATACAAGTCTTCTTTCTCCTTCACCTTGCTCTCCAAGCTTCCATGTCTTCTCTCCCTCTCTTCTAGTCTTTCTCTCTCCTCGTACATGTCTTTCTCTCTCTTCTGCTCTTCTTCTTCTTCTTCTTCTTTGTAGTCTTCTCTCTCTTCTTTCTCTCTCCCAGTCCCTTTCATTGACAATTGGTATCAGAGCATAGGTTCTTGGTCCTAGTTAGTCCTCCATTTTACCTAGTTACAACTTTCTAGTTACATGGATCTTTGAGTCACAGGTACACAGGTTACAGGGAGCAATAGGGGAGTTCCCAAAGATCTCTGCACCATAAGGATTGCAGGTAGGAGCAATAATGGCAGCTTGGACCAAGTTTGGAGGAAGGAAGACCGGATTTGGCAGCTCGTTGTTCATTTTTGGCCCATTTTGAAGGTAAACTCTTAGTAATTGTGGTCACAGGAGTTAGAAGAAAGTCTATTTGGGGTTACTTTTCAGGGAGGGTCTTCTCTCTCCTCATTTCTCAAGCTTCTTGCAAGCTTCCATGGAGGTAATCAGCCCCAAATCTTGCTCCCTTCTCTTCCATGGAGTGTCAGCCTTCTTCCTTGCATTTCTGGAGTTCAAGAGCAACCAACCAAGCAGTGTATAGGCTGTAGTGATCATCCCCAACCCTCCAGGAGTACCCCCGTAAAATCCAGCGCAAATTTCAGACTGAAAACTGTGAGCAATGATCATCATATTGAGCTTCTTCCTCATCTTGGCTCTCATTTCCAGCTTCTAGCAGGTCATTTGGACAAGGTTGAAGCCTTCTTCTCCACCTTCTTGGCCATTCTTGGCTTCCCAAAACCCTAGTCACAGGCAGTCCATGGCAGCCATGAAAGCTTGGCATCAAGCTCAAGAATCTTGAAGATTTTGGTCTTTTCTTGGTCTCGGGGGTTCACTCTTCAAGCCTAGCTCAAGATTTGGCCACCAAGAAGCACAAGAAGAAGATTAGAAGCAAGATTTGAAGGCATGCACTTGTGGGCAGCCATGGCTATGGAAGTAGAGCTTCAATTTCATCAAGAACTCTTCATGGGAAGGTCTTGCGCCATCCTATCTTCAAGCTACAGCCACATTGGAGCCCATTCTCAAGATTTGAAGGCTTCTTGGAAGCGGGAAGGCATTATGGGGTGTTCATTTGGAAAGAATCCTTCTCTTGATCGGTCTATGCAAGCAATGCCCTCTCCCCATTGAAGAATCCTTCTTCCCCAAGCTTGGATTCATCTCTTCTTGGCGGAGCACAACCATTTTGGAGCTATGGAGCAGGCAGGATCAAATTGGAGCTCTCATGAAGGACTGAAGTGGCATCAGTGGCTGCAATCTTCATCAAACAACACAAGGTAACCGATTCTTTGGCTCTCATTCTCTCCCATTAAGCCTCTTGTTGAATCCTATCCACTTGTTTGAGAGGATGCATGAGTCCAAGTAGGTAATAGGAGTCCCAAACATTGTATGCATGCTGAATATTAATCTCTGTCATTCTCATTTGATCTTATGGCATTGGAATGGATTTTATTCATACTGAAGCTTCATTGAGATTATACTTTTGCTTACCCATAACCCGTTTGGCTTCTTGTGAATTGGCTGAGCCAAGAATTGATTAATAAATCCATTGTATAAGGGTGAGTTGGCAGTGAGTCACAGCCGGTAAGCTCTCTATCCCTATTCCCAATTCCAATTCCATGCACTTCATGAAAAGCCCAAAATTTCCATTCCTAAAATGCATCTCATGCTGGGTGTTTAATCAATAAATGTTTGCCATGTATATTCTGGGTGAGGAAAATCTCGATACTAGGCGAGGCGGCAAGACAAAAGAGGGGTGACCTCCCTTGCCATCAAAGACCCTGAAGGGGTGCACAATCCGGCCCGAGGGGAACTTTGCCCACCTCCCAGTCATCTAGAGCCCAAAAACTCATTTGCAGGTGCAGGTATTTCTTGGGAAATTGAGAAATTGACTTGGCATGATGGAATTTTTGATGACTATGGCATGACGCACTCTTGTGTGCATGGGATGTATGGATGTACCTCAGCAAATGTATCAGCAAATGTATCTTTAGATACACATGCAACTATGTATGCAATGATGTATGGGAATGCATTGCTTTACTTGGGTTGAAGATGGATGTATGTATCATTGGATATACCTATGCAGTCATATATGCAATAATGGCAGTGATTATGCATATATGAGAGCCTATCTTGTTTGATATGGTCATGGGAATGCTTATTCTTATGCTAAGTAATGCTGAATGCCAAACATGATCATGAAAGCTCAAGTGATGCATGATGCCAAGCATACAGTGAATCCCACAGTGCAATAGAAGGGGAACCCAAATTCAGTCCTCTTGTGACTGTTTCAGGGTGCTGTAGAGAAATTGCTTGCATTTGTAGAGGTGTTGCCACTCCCAAGAATTGAGGTGCTAACCTTGGAGAGTACCTTCAGGCCTTGCCAAGAACCCCACTCAGTTTTGGATACCCACTTGGAGCATACCAAATACCTACAGCCCAAAACAGGCCTTTCCTAGGTGTGGACAAGGTGCTAGACTGCACAGAACAGTCCCACATTTCTGATTACAGAAATTTTTGTATAAAACCTGGGAATGTGTGCCTATTCTCATCCCAAAGAGGGCATTGCTGCCTTCATTTTAAACAAAAAATTAGGTCAATCGAATTTGTCTAGCTCTAGTTATAGCCAAAACAGTGACAGGTGGTCTCACGAGACTACACCTAGACATGGCGGGTAATAGGGGAAAAACAAAGCAAATGAAGATGTTCAGCAAATAGATAAGGGATGCATGCACCCCGAGGGATGACACCAACTTTGAGGTTGAGGAGGAAGACCTCTCTCACTCCATAGGAAGTCTTAGTGCACTCAATCATACCCTCAGTTCACACGAGACTAGACATGCGGAGAGGCATAGGGAAGTAATGGAAGGTCAAACTCAAATGGTGACAGAGATGCGCCAAATGACCTCTACCATGGAAGCATTTGTAGCCAAGTTCTTAATGTGGATGGATTCCCAAATGAAAGGCAAGGAAAAAGAGGATAGACCAAGCATGCAAGCTGAAAGAGTGACCATCCCATCTGTGAATGCAGCCTATGCAAGTACCCAAGGTATTTTGGGAAGAACAAGCATTCCCATCAGCTTTGAGCAAGGAGAGCCCTCACAAAGGCATGAGGAGCCCATAAACAATGGGATGAGGAGTAACTCTCAGCCACTGCTTGCGCCCATGCCACCTATGTGTGCTCAGCTGTCTTTTGGAAGGAATCACTCAAACAATGGGTCATTTCTTGGCAACCCAATGGATCAGCCCCACTTTGGGTATATGGGACAACCCCCCAACCATGAAAGGGAGTTGAGAGACAAAATCATCTTCTCAAAGTTCAATGGCCAGTCGTCCTCCCTGATTGAATTAGAAGAATGGCTCTCGAAGCTTGAAGACTACTTTGACATAATGCCAAGAAATGACAATCAAAAGATACACTTTGCCACGATACACTTAGAGGGCTTTGCCCACACATGGTGGCGGTACATAAAGAGGGAAAATCAACAGCTTGTTGACACTTGGGATGCATTCAAAGCTCTTATGATTCAAGTCTTTGTATCTCTGGTTGAGAAGGAGAAGCTTGCAAGGCAATGGTATGGCCTAGAGCAACGTGGGATGACAGTGTATGACTACACAAACCAATTCCTCAATCTCACAATGTATGTTGAGTCCATTAGTGACGATGCAAAGCTTCACAAGTACATTTATGGTTTGGATCCCAAACTCTCAGAGCCCAAAGTCCATCATATTTGTTCAAATCTATTGAGTTGGCCGAGAGGTACTCTTGTAAGTACCGCTGAGATGCTTCATTTCAGCATGGACAACAAACAGGGGCATCTCAGCCACTGTTTGGGCAGCAACAAGGACCTATGCAGTCACATTTTGGGCAGGAAAGAAGTGCTGTAAGGCCCCGACAGTTTGGGGCAGGTTATGGTGGTGGGAATATGCCATTCAGCACCCCGAAGATCCCCAAATACCCCACCTTTAATGCCTCTAGGCAAAACAATAATTTCAGGACTGCAAATCAAGGAAGAGCTGAAAATAGACAAGGGGATAGCAGGGGTAAAAATGCTTCAGCTTTTGGTGGTCAACGCTCTATCCCGATGGACCTCTACAAAGAGAGGAAAGAAAAAGAACTTTGCTTTAAATGCAAGGAAAAGTATACAGCCGAGCATGCATCTAAAAGTGCTTATAGACATGCAAAAGCAAGGGTACATAGCATGTTAGTCTTTGATGAATCTGATGAGGATCATGAGGATGCAAGTGCCTTTGCAATCATTGCCAAAAATGATGAGGTTGAAGAGGAATGTGGGCAAGAAGAATTCTTTGACCTGGCTGACACCTTTCCATTTGACCCCGGTGGTCATGTAGATGAAAATATGGGTGATAAGAATGGTTCACATGCTGCTGCCACTGTTTGTACTATCTCCATGGATGCTTGGACAGGATCTAAGAGCCCCAACACTCTTCGTCTTCAAGGCAAGATTCACGGGAAAGATGTATTTGTCTTGGTAGATAGTGGTAGCACACACAGTTTCATAAATAGAGCAGTCATGGACAGGCTGAATTTGATTGGCTTGAGTATCTCAAAGTTCTTGATCACTAGAAAATTAGGTATTAGATCCCGAGGATCTATGTCCTAACCCAAAGGTATTCTTTGCCAAGAGTAATCAATACAATATCTAGGATGATACTACAACAAGCTTTGACTCCAATATAGAAGAACATCATGATTTCAAGCCAAAAATTCCCTAATCATCTCAATCTCTAAAGTCCAAAACAAAACTTCCAATCCATCAGAGGAGAAAATACTTTAAATAGGATGCAAAAAGTGTTAACTCAGAATCTCAATGTAAAAAGAAACCTCGTGACCTACCAAGTTGCTTTATGATATTTAAAAAAGCAATTAAGTAGTCATATTTCTTAGGGCTAAATGCGTGGGCACATCCATGTAAGAGAGGGGGACTTAAGAACGGGGAAATACTAGCTACACTGGCTGGTATATGAGGTGAGAGAGACTTAATTTTTCATTATCAGATAATTAATACAAGTCTTCTTTCTCCTTCACCTTGCTCTCCAAGCTTCCATGTCTTCTCTCTCTCTTCCTATCTTTCTCTCTCCATTTTTAGTCTTTCTCTCTCCTCGTACGTGTCTTTCTCTCTCTTCTGCTCTTCTTCTTCTTCTTCTTCTATGCAGTCTTCCCTCTCTTCTTTCTCTCTCCCGGTCCCTCTCCTTGACAATTGGTATCAGAGCCTAGGTTCTTGGTCCCAGTTACTCCTTCATTTTACCCAGTTACAACTTTCTAGTCACATGGAATTTTGAGTCACAGGTACACAGGTACATGGAGCAGTAGGGGAGTTCCCAAAGATTTTTGGACCACAAGGACTGCACAGGCAGGAGCATTAATGGCGGCTTGGACCAAGTTTGGAGGAAGGAAGACCGACTTTGGCAGCTCGTTGGTCATTTTTGGTCCATTTTAAAGGTAAACTCTTAGTAACTGTGGTCACGGGAGTTAGAAGAAAGTCTAGTTGGGGTTACTTTTCAGGGAGACTCTTCTCTCTCCCCCTTTCTCAAGCTTCTTGCAAGCTCCCATGGAGGTAATCAACCCCAAACTTTGCTCTTCCTCTTCCATGGAGTTTGCCTTCCTTTCCAGGGGTCCCTTAAGCCTTTGAGCTACATGGCAAGTGGTGGAAGTGCTGTGTGATACCTCCTCTCCCCTCCAGGCAGCTCCCCGCGTTTCATAGTGCAAAATGCGGGCTGATTCCAGGGCCAAAATGACAGCACAACAAGCTTCCTCTCCTTCTTGGCTCTCATTCCCAGCTTCTTGCAAGCCATTTGGGCAAGATTGAAGCCTCCTTTCTCATCTTCTTGGACTTCTCTTCCATCTCAGAAACCCTAATCATATGCAGTCCATGGCAGCCATGAAAGCTTGGCATCAAGCTCAAGAATCTTGAAGATTTTGGTCTCTTCTTGGTCCCGAGGGTTCACTCTTCAAGCCTAGCTTAAGATTTGGCTATCAAGAAGCACGGGAAGAAGATTAGAAGCAAGGTGTGAAGACATGCATTTGTGGGGAGCCATGGCTATGGAAGTGGAGCTTCAATTTCATCAAGAGCTCTTCATGGAAGGTCCTAAGCCATCCTATCTCCAAGTTACAGCCACATTGGAGCCCATTCTCAAGATTTGAAGGCTTCTTGGAAGCAAGAAGGCATTATGGAGTGCTCATTTGGAAGGAATCCTTCTCTTGATCGGTCTATGCAAGCAATGCCCTTCCCCCATTGAAGAATCCTTCTCCCCCAAGCTTGAATTCATCTCTTCTTGACAGAGCACAACCATTTTGGAGCTATGGAGCATGCAGGATCAAATTGGATCTCTCATGAAAGACTGAAGTGGCATTAGTGGCTGCAATCTTCATCAAACAACACAAGGTAACCGATTCTTGGCTCTCATTCTCTCCCATTAATCCTCTTGTTGAATCCTATCCACTTGTTTGAGAGGATGCATGAGTCCAAGTAGGTAATAGAAGTCCCAAACATTGTATGCATGCTGAATATTAATCTCTGTCATTCTCATTTGATCTTATGGCATTGGAATGGATTTTATTCATACTGAAGCTTCATTGAGATTATACTTTTGCTTACCCATAACCCGTTTGGCTACTTGTGAATTGGTTGTTCAAGAGCCAGGCGAGTCGGGTACCTTGAAATCCCCTTCCGGTTATGACCCTGAAGGGGTGCACAACCCGGCCCGGGGAAAACTTTGCCTACCTCTCGGTGATCCAAAGCCCAAAACTCATTTGCAGGTACAGGTATTTCTCGGAAAATTGAGAAATTGACTTGGCATGATGGAAATTTTGATGACTATGGCATGACACACTCTTGTGTGCATGGGATGTATGATTGTACTTCAGCAAATATATCGGCAAATGTATCTTTACATACACATGCAGCTATGCATGCAGTGATTTATGGGAATGTATTGCTTCACTTGGATTGAAGATGGATATATGTATCATGGGATACACCTATGCAGTCATATATGTAGTAAGGGCAGTGGTTATGCATATATGAGAGCCTATCTTGTTGGATATGGTCATGGGAATGCTTACTCTTATCCTCAGTAATGCTGAAGTGATCCCAAACATGCTAAGGGATGCTAAAGTGATGTATGATGCCAAGCAAATAGTGAATCCCACAGTGCAATAGAAGGGGAACCCAATTTCAGCCCTCTTGTGACTGTTTCAGGGTGCTGTAGAGAAATTTCTTGCATTTGTAGAGGTGTTGCCACTCCCAAGAATTAATGTGTTGACCTTGGAGAGTACCCTCAGGCCTTGCCAAGAACCCCGCTCAGTTTTGGATACCCACTTGGAGCATACCAAATACCTATAGCCCAAAACAAGCCTTTCCTAGGTGTAGACAGGGTGCTGGACTGCACACAATAGTCCCACATTTCTGATTACAAAATTTTCGATTTAAAACCTGGGAACATGTCCCTATGCTCATCTCAAAGAGGGCATTGCTGCCTCCGTTTTGAACCAAAAAGTACATCAATCGGAGTTGTCTAGCTCTACTTATAGCCAAAACAATGACAGGTGGTCTCACGGGATCACACCTAGACATGGCGGGTAATAGGGGGAAAACAAAGCAAATGAAGATGTTCAGCAACAACAGATTAGGGATGCACACACCCAAGGGATGACACCAACTTTGAGGTTGAAGAGGAAGACCTCTCTCACGCCATGGGAAGTCTTAGTACACTCAGTCATACCCTTAGTTCACACGAGACTAGACATGCGGAGAGGCATAGGGAAGTAATGGAAGGTCAAGCTCAAATGGTGATGAAGATGCGCCAAATGACCTCTACCATGGAAGCACTTGCAACCAAGTTCTCAATGTGGATGGATTTCCAAATGAAAGGCAAGGAAAAAGAGGATAGACCAAGCATGCAAGCTGAAAGAGTGACCATCCCATCCGTGAATGCAGCCTATGCAAGTACCCAAGGTATTTTGGGAAGAACGGGCATTCCCAACATCAGCTTTGAGCAAGGAGAGCCCTCACAAAGACATGAGGAGCCCATAAAGAATGGGATGAGGAGTAACTTTCAGCCACCACCCAAGCCCATTCCACCTATGTGTGCTCAGCCGTCTTTTGGAAGGAATCACTTAAACAATGGGTCATTTCTTGGCAGCCCAATGGATCAGCCCCACATTGGGTATATGGGATAGCCCCACAATCATGAAAGGGAGTTGAGAGACAAAATCATATTCTCAAAGTTCAATGGCTAGTCATCCTCCTCGGCTGAATTAGAAGAATGTCTCTCGAAGCTTGAAGACTACTTTGACATAATGCCAAGAAATGACTATCAAAAGATACACTTTGCCATGATACACTTAGAGGGCTTTTCCCACACGTGGTGGTGGTACATAAAGAGGGAAAATCAGCAGCTTGTTGACACTTGGGATGCATTCAAAGCTCATTTTCTCAAAGTTCAATGGCCAGTCATCCTCCCCGGCTAAATTAGAAGAATGGCTCTCGAAGCTTGAAAACTACTTTGACATAATGCCAAGAAATGACGATCAAAAGATACACTTTGTCACGATACACTTAGAGGGATTTTCCCACACGTGGTGGTGGTACATAAAGAGGAAAAATCAACAGCTTGTTCACACTTGGGATGCATTCAAATCTCTTATGATTCAAGTCTTTGTATCTTCGGTTGAGAAGGAGAAGCTTGCAAGGCAATGGTGTGGCTTAGAGCAACGTGGGATGACGGCACGTGACTACACAAACCAATTCCTCAATCTCACAATGTATGTTGAGTCTATTAGTGATGATGCAAAGCTTCACAAGTACATTTATGGTTTGGATCCCCAACTCTCGGCTGATGTTTTAGCCCAAACTCCATCAGATTTGTTCAAAGCTATTGAGTTGGCCGAGAGATACTCTCGTAAGTATCGCCGAGATGCATCATTTCAGCATGGACAGCAAAGAGGGGCGTCTCAGCCATTGTTTGGACAGTAAAGAGGACCTATGCAGTCACATTTTGGGCAGCAAAGAAGTGATGTAAGGTTCGAGCAGTTTGGGGCAGGTTATGGTGGTGGAAATATGCCATTCAGCACCCCGAAGATCCCCACATACCCCATCTTTAATGCCTCTAGGCAAAACAGTAATTTCAGGACTACAAATCAAGGAAGAGCTGAAAATAGACAAGGGGATAACATGGGTAAAAATGCTTTAGCTTTTGGTGGTCAACGCTCTATCCCAATGGACCTCTACAAAGAGAGGAAAGAAAAAGGACTTTGCTTTAAATGCGGGGAAAAGTATATAGCCAAGCATGCATCTAAATATTCTTATAGGAATGCAAAAGCAAGGGTACATAGCATGTTAGTCTTTGATGAATCTGATGAGGATCATGAGGATGTAAGTGCCTTTGCAATCATTGCCGAAAATGATGAGGTTGAAGAGGAATGTGGGCAAGAAGAATTCTTTGACCTAGCTGACACCTTTCCATTTGACCCTGGCGGTCATGTAGATGTAAATATGGGTGATAAGAATGGTTCACATGCTGCTACCACTATTTGTACTATCTCCTTGGATGCTTGGACAGGATCTAAGAGTCCCAACACTCTTCATTTTCAAGGCAAGATTCACGGGAAAGATGTATTTGTCTTGGTAGATAGTGGTAGTACACACAATTTCATAAATAGAGCAGTCATGGACAGGTTGAAATGTTTTGTCTCTGATTTACAGCAACCATTGAGGGTGCAAGTGGCCAATGGGAGTGAGCAAATTAGTACTCATGTATGCCCAGCTGTACCTATTAAGCTTGTTGAAAATTATGAGCAGAAAGTGGATTTAATTGCACTCAATATGGGTCCGATAGACATTGTGTTGGGTTGCGATTGGTTGAAAACTTTTGGCACCATTTCCATGGATTTTCCATTGCTGTATATGCAGTTTTTCAGGGTTGGACAGCTTGTTCACCTACAAGGAATTAAAAACAACGGTGAATTTCAGCTTATTACAGCCAAACAACTTAAGAAAGATTTCAAGAAATGCTCTCAGATTTTTGTGCTGCAATTAAACAAGGAAAATGCAGATCAGTCTCGAAAAATGCATGACACTTCAGCCCTTAAGGCTCTACTTGTGGAGTATGGTGACTTGTTTCAGTTACCTACAGCATTACCTCCCAAGAGAGCGGTTGATCATCCCATTGATTTGGAGCCCCACTCCAAGCCCCCTTACAGGTTGTCCAAATGTGAAAGAGAAGAAGTCGCCAAGCAGGTCAAGGATTTAGTAGATATGGGATTCATTGAGCCTAGCTCATCCCCTTTTGCATCACCTGTCTTGCTAGTCAAAAAGAAAGATGGCTCTTTCAAGATGTGCATAGATTACAGAGATCTGAATAAGATAACTATCAAGAATAGATACCCTATTCCTAGGTGGTGGACGACTTGTTAGATGAGTTGAAGGGAGCTAAGTATTTCACAAAGATTGATTTGAGATCCGGCTACCATCAGATATGCATGTGTGAAGGGGATGAGATAAAGACTGCATTAAGGACTGATCGTGGGCTCTATCACTTCTTGGTCATGCCCTTTGGCTTGACTAATGCACCAGCCACGTTTCAGAGCCTCATGAACAAAATACTTCAGCCTTACTTATTCAAATTTGTATTTGTATTTTTTTATGACATTCTCATTTATGGTCGCTCAAAGGAAGTTCACCTTATGCACATGAGGCAGATATTTGAATACTTAGACAGCATAGACTCTTTGCTAAGGAGACAAAGTGTTCGTTCATGCAGACTGAGGTTGAGTACTTGGGAGACATTGTCAGTGAGGCAGGCATTAGAGCTGACCCAAAGAAAGTGCAGTGTGTCAGAGATTAGCCCACACACTTGCAATTACTACTTCAGCCCCTATCTTGGTATGCCCTGATTTTTCTAGGGAATTCACCATTCAGTGTGATGCCAGTGGGAGAGGAATTGGTATAGTCTTGCTACAAGAACATGGGGTCATAGATTTTGAGAGCTGAAAGCTGGCTGAAAATGAGAGGGTTATGAATGTCTATGATCAGGAAATGGTGGCCATCCTTCATGCCATCAAGAAATGGCATCGTTATTTGTATGGCAGCCGGTTTAGAGTGAAAAGCGGCCTAGAGTAAAGTACTTCTTGTCTCAGTCAAATTTGACTCCGAAGCAGAGGAGATGGGTAGCCACCTTACAGAACTATGACTTTGACATCACCCACACTCGTGGGAAGGACAATGTAGTGGCTGATTCCCTGTCTAGGATGTGGGCATGTAAAGTCTCTGCTATCATGGAGTTACATAGTGATTGGATACATGAGTTTCAGGAGGCTTACCTGTTAGACACTGATTTCAGCAATGTATTTCAGAAATTACAGCAAGGACAATGTGTGAAAAACTCTTTGTATCAATTGAAAAATGGGCTTTTATGGTATAATGGCCGAATTGCCATCCCTCATACTTCCCCATTCAAGCAGAAAATCATGCATGAGATGCATTTAGCCCCTATAGCTGGTCATTTGGGAGTCTTTAAGACCTATGACAAAATTGCTAAAAGCTTTTACTGGAAGGGCCTTTGGAGAGATGTGAAAGACTTTGTCTTGGGCTGCATGCCTTGTCAGCAAAACAAGGACAACACCTTAAAACCAGCTGGTTTAATTTAGCCATTGCCTATGCCTAAAGGCAAGTGGACACACATCACTATGGACTTCATTACCGGCCTACCAGTGACCAAGAAAGGTTGGGACAACATCTATGTAGTTGTGGACAGACTCACAAAGGTAGCCCATTTCATTCCCACAAAGACTCAATGTAATGCTTCTCAAGTAGCCAGCCAATTCATGGAATATGTTTTCAAATTACATGGCTTACCACAGGTCATTGTGCATGACCAAGATGCTAAGTTTATGAGTAACTTTTGGTAGGCAGTTTTCAGCTCTATGGGCACTCAGTTAGCCCCTTCCACTGCTTACCATCCAACAGACAGATGGTCAGACAGAAAGGGTTAACAAATGGCAAGAAACTTACTTGAGGCATTTCTGTCATGATGTGCAGCATGCTTGGGACTCATGGTTAGCATTTGGCTGAGTTTGCTTATAATAACTCTACACATGCTAGCATTGGATTTTCACCTTTTGAGGCCCTGTATGGCTACAAGGTGCCCCTTCTTGTGGTTATCTTCAATGATAAAATAAATCCACAAAGCAAGGAAGAATTGGATAGAATGTAGGCCTTACTTCAGCAGTGTAAAGCTAACTTGAAGAGAGCTCAAGATCAAATGAAGCTTTATGCTGATGACAAAAGACAGGATGTGGAGTTCCAAGAAGGGGATTTGGTGCTCTTGAAAGTGCCTAAGTCTAGATATGCCTCCCTTAAAGATGGGTAGTTGGCACACAGGTTCTATGGACCATACCGGATTATCAAGAGAGTGGGAGACTTGGCATATCGATTGGCATTACCCCCATCTACGAAGATCCATAATGTCTTCCATGTGAGTCAGTTGAAGCCCTTCATTGGCTCAGCAGTGGACTATGTTGAGGAACTCCCACCGATAGATGAAGAAGATATCATTCAATACATACCTGAAAAGGTCATAGGACAAAGGGAAAAGAGACTTCGCTCTCGCTTGATCATGGAATACTTGATTAAGTGGCAAATTTTACCACTCAAGGAAGCTTTTGGAGGCCAGCTTCAGTTTTGGAAGAGTTTCCATACCTTTTAGAAGCAGATTTGGTTGAAATCTAGCTAACTATGGCCCTATTTTCTCCTAGACTGATTGCAGACAACACTATGTTTTAAAGCAGATTTTATTTTGTACTACAGACAGCAATGCACACCATACATGGACTGAAAGTATTTCTTAAGAGCTCCGTTTTGATGTAAAGCACACCCCATTCGGAGCCTCCCACAGAAATTTATGACAGATTCACTACAGTAGGGTCCTGTAGTAAACAACTTGTTGTCCACTGTCTACAGCCCGCATTTACTCCACATATTTGGGTCAAAACTCATGTTTATAACTCCCCAATAGGGCCCATGTATCGTACATACCCCATGACCTATCATACACAATAATACCTCTTCATTCATCAGTATACCCTTGTAATAATGCAGCAGAGTAGTACTCTGATCGGCCCCTCCCAATTACCACATGTGCCCAAATTGTTTTTGAGGGCAAAAACCTTCGGGTGGGGATGGAATGTAAGAGAGGGGGACTTAATAATGGGGAAATACTAGCTACACTGGCTGGTATATAAGGTGAGAGAGACTTAATTTTTCATTATCAGATAATTAATACAAGTCTTCTTTCTCCTTCACCTTGCTCTCCAAGCTTCCATGTCTTCTCTCTCTCTTTCTTCTTGTCTTTATCTCTCCATTTCTAGTCTTTCTCTCTCCTCGTACCTGTCTTTCTCTCTCTTCTGCTCTTCTTCTTCTTCTTCTTCTTCTTCTCTGCAGTCTTCCCTATCTTCTTTCTCTTTCCCAGTCCCTCTCCTTGACAATCCAATGAAGAACCAATAAGTAAATATCACTAAGCCATGGGAATCCCTAAGCTAGTATATATTGCTTAGGACCTTAGTAAAGAGAATTAAGCACAACTTGTAGATTTGCTAAAGCAATATCGAGATGTATTTGTATGGAACTACTTAGACCTTAAAGGTGTACCACGACAAGTCCTTACACACTTGATCCCACTCAAGCCTAGTCCCAAGCCTTTGAAGCGTAGACCCTACCCTCTTATGAATCTTGGCTATGCCCATCATGTCAAGAAAGAGATTGAGAAACTGCAAACATTGGGATTCATCTATAAAATTGAGCACATTGATGAGAATCATCAATTGTTGTAGTACTTACTAAGAAGAATGGAAATTTTTGAGTATGCATCAACTATAAGAAACTAAACATAGCAACCTTTATAGAACATAGATCATATGATTGAATGAGTGATAGGAAGGAGAGCTTACATATACTACAAATTTTTAGGGGATAATCAAGTACACGTCACTCGGATGAGAGACCAAAAACTTCTTTTGCTATTGAGTGGGGAGTCTTTGTATACATTGACATGCCATTTGGGCTAGTTAATGCACCTGCAACTTTCCAAATTACTCATGTGCACTATCTTTAAGGGCTTAGGAAGTAGTTCAAGGTGTTTGTAGATAGCTTATGCATCCATTCTACTTGAGAGGAACACCTTGAGAAACTCCAAAAGAGATATTAATTGTCTCATTTGTCCCTAAATCCTCTAAAATACCAAATTTGGATAAAGCATGCATTATCTTGGGTCATGTTGTATCCAAAAATAGAACTATTAGCAAACAACCAAGATCAAGATTGTAATGGATCTTTCTCTACCCATCAACCAAAAGGGGATATAGTGCTTTCTTGGCCATATTGGGTAGTACTACGATTGTGCCTAACTATGCAACAATTTCTCAACCTCTTTATAAGCTACTAATCACCTAGACATGAATCAAGGAATGCTAAGCCTCCTATGAAGCATTAAAATAGGCTCTAACATTTGTACCCATTTTAAGAGCCTCGGATTGGACAATCACATTCCATATGCACATCATCGCTTCCAAGATTGTGATTGGATCTTTGTTGTGCCAACCTAGTGAACATAACATGGCTTTCCTGGTGAGTTTTGCTAGTTGGCAACTCATTGAGATTGAAATAAATTATTCAGCCATAGAATGTGAAGGCTTAGCAATGGTTTATGTTGTAAAGAATTTTCATTGTTATCTCCTTGCTACGTCTTTCACCTTCTTTGTGGATCATCAAGCATTGCTTTATCTTGTGAAAAAACCTTGTGCTATCAATCCATCGCTCCTTGGATCTCCTTATTATTGGATTCAACTTCTTAGTTGTTGTGCATGAGGAAAAACATCAATGCATTGTGATTCACTTGACAAGAGTAACTAATAGTGAAAAGTATTGGAAGAGAGGGAGAGAGACAGAGTGGAGTAGAAGATGAGCCTTAGCTCATTGTTGTTCTTCTTCCATTATTCTTCCATCATACTCATTGAAAGTGTAACATCCCATAGGAACACCCCCCCCTTTTTTTAAAAAATTTCAAGGAATTTTTTTTTCACCAGTTCAAAAAATTTTAGCCCCCCTCTCTCTCCCCGCCGACAGCACGTCGGGGAGAGAGAGAGAGGAGTGATGGTGCTGGGGGACATGCAGCCCCGTAGGTGGGAGGGGTGGCCATGCCACCTACCTCCTCCCCTCCCCTTATATAGGGGAGGCTTCTCCCCTCCCCCGACAGTAGATAGAGGCTACGTCCCCTTCCTTACGTCACCCCCCGGTCAGTTGCTGCACAGGGCTCTTTGGGCCTCCGACTAAAGGCTTCCCCCCTCCTCGCTTGGCGGCGTTGCGCACCCCTCCCCTGGGCCTCCCGATTGGGGCTCCTTTTCCCCCCACCGTCCTGCTGAAACGGGCCCCTGGGCCTTCGACCATAATCACCCCCTATTTACTAGATGTTGCGGGACCCTCCCTGGTCCCTCCAAACAAAGCCGTCTCCCCCCCTTATTGCCATCCAGTTCGGCCTATGAGGAGAGAAGTGAAAGTAGGAGTGAGAGAGAGAAGAGGAGGAAGAGGGAGAGAAGGAGAAGGAGGGATAGAGAGAAGAAGAGGAAGAGGGAGAGAGAAGAAGGAGAGAAGAAGGAGTGGGAGAGAGAAGGGAAGACGTGGGAGAGGAGTGAGGAGAGAGAAGAAGAAGAGGTGGGAAAGAGAAGGGAAGAAGAGGGAGAGAAGGAGAAGGAATGGGAGAGAGAAGAGAAGAAGAGAGAGAGAAGGAGAAGGAGGGAAGGGAAGGAGATAGGAGAGAAGTAGAAGGAGGAAAAAGAAAGGGGTAGAAGAGTAGAGAGGAGAAGAGGAAGGAGAAGGAGAGAGGTAGAGGAAGAAGAAGAAGAGGTAGAAGGAAAGAGGAGAGAAGTAGAAGAAGAAGAAGAATAAGAATAGGAGAAAAGAAGAGGAGAGGAAGAGAAAGAGAGGGAAGGAGAAGAAGGAGAAAAGAAGTGGGAGAGGGAGAAGGAGAAGGAGAGAAGGAGAGAGAGAGAGAGAGAGAGTAGGAGAGTAAAAGAAAAAGAAGAAGAAGAGAGAGAGAGAGAGTAGGAGAATAAGAGAAAAGAAAAAGAAGTGGAGGAGAGAGAGAAGAGTAGGAGGATAAGAGAAAAGAAGAGGAAGAGAGAGAGAGAGAGAAAGAAGGAGAGGGAGTGAGAGTTGGTGAGTAGCTACAAGGAGCCACACCCAAACCACCCTCTTGACGAAGGACCCCATCCAGTGGTCTTTGTTGAGATATCGAGCTCCACTCGTGATACGCCAGGGTGACCGTTGTGTATTTATGTCACTGACTTGTCAGTTGCAGAAGTGGTTGGTACACCGCCCATGAATAATAGCTACATAATAGCTATCCTTATCTACTCTAGTTCGTGGCTCAGTTAGTATGCCACCTTAGTTAGTTGAGTTTGGTTTGAGACCCATATATAGGGTTCTTCTATTTCTTTGTACTAGAGTTCTTTTGGCTTACACAACTAAGAAGAGGAAAATTGTTTTCAGCCTCCACCCTTGTGTGCATTCCCCCATTGTGCAAGCAAGAAAGCTACAAGTGAGACTCCTTCCTTCTCTCCCACAATCTTGACATGGTATCAAAGCCTTGTTCGTGGTAAGGAGCTCAAGAAAGCAAGCCAAGCTCGCGGTGTTCTGGTAAGAGGAGCAGTGTTGCTTTCATTTTTTGTTTTGGGAGCAGATCTCTGCAGGTAGCACAGCCGGAAAGTGTAGGAGTGCATTGTCTCAGGTTGAGACGCCCTTCGGGGTGAAGCAAGAGGGCAGTATATGCTGTGGGAGAAGGGTTTTAGCCCTCGGCGACCTTGTTTTTTTTATTTGAGGCCATTTCGGGGCCTGTTTTGGAGGCGGAAGTTTTCTGCACGCACTCAAGAAAAGGCCCAGTTTTATGCTGTGCAGTCACAGTTCTATAGGTCAGTGAAAAGTTACTGTAAAAATTGCATTGTATGGTTGTGCGCAGAGACATTGGGAGTCACAGAATCATCCCTGTTGCCTGTTGATGCAAAAGCGTCACTAGGAAGTGACTGTGTGGTCAAATACCACTTTCGCCAGTTTTGCAGATTTTTCCTTGTGAGGGTGAAGCTGTGGTTTTTGCAGTGACAGAATTTTTTGCAGTCTTCTGTAATGGTATCTAATTCTCTTTTACAGATTGTCACTGAAAAGCTTGACAAGAACAACTTCCAAGCATGGAAGTTTAGAATGACGAATTTCCTTATGGGAAAAGGATATTGGGAAATTGTTGCAGGAAATGAAGAAGAACCAGTTCTTCCTGATGTTCCCAATCAACAGCAAATGCAGGCATTTAAAGCATGGCATGAGAGAGCTAGGAAAGTTATGTATTGGCTGTCTATCAGCATTTCAGACTCTATGATTGTGCATATTCAGGATGCAAGTACACCAAAGGAGGCATGGGATACTTTGTCAAAAATGTATAACACAAACACGTAAGCCAGGAAAATGGAGCTCAAGCAAGAGTTGCACAATGTGCAAAGAGAAAATATGAGCATCAACGACTACCACATGAAGGTGAAGAAGATTGTAGATGCACTTGCTTCCATTGGGTCACCAGTGGAAGATGATGATTTAGTTTCTGTGACCTTGAATGGTCTAGGAAAGGATTATGCACAGTTTCGGATATCCATTTCAGTTCGTGAAAGATTTCCTGATTTTGAGGAGTTGATTGCTCTTCTAATTTCTGAGGAACAGAGAAATGGTGGTGCATCTTCTTCTGGAGGAACTTCAAAAGAAGCTGTCTTCTACTCAAATGCTGGAAGAGGTAGAGGCAGAGGTAGAGGAGGCCGATATGGAGGCCGTGGTAGAAATCAGAATATGCAGCAAACTCAAGAAAACCAGTCCTATGGAGGAGGACGTGGTAACTCTAGAGGCAGGGGGAGCCAAAGAGATCGTGGTGGATGGCAAAGAGGCCAAAATGCAAACAGTAATGTTGAATGCTACTACTGTGGTAAAATGGGTCATATGGCTAAAGATTGCTATAAAAAGCAGAATGACATGATGAATGGAAAACTGCAACAAGGGAATTATGCATCTTCTAGTAGACAGGGTGATGACAGAAATGAGCACTTGTTTATGGTGCAGCACATGAACAATTCTGTTACAAGTGCAGAAGAAAGCAACGATGTATGGTATGTTGACTCAGGTGCATCAAACCACATGACATGTCATGCAGAATGGATGGAGGATGCAAGGAAAATGGAAAAACCAAGATTTGTGGAGACTGGTGATGATACTGCACATCCTATTGTGCAGATTGGAAAAATTCCTTTGTCCATGCATGATGGGAAAAAGAAATACATGTCCGATGTATTTCATGTCCAGAATATCACCAAGAATCTGGTTTCTGTTGGTCAAATGGTTGAGCAGGGCTTGCAGGTCAGATTTAATCCTCATGGATGCTTTGTTGAGGATATGAAAAATAAAGGTCGCTTGATAGCAAAAGGGAAGAAGAAGGGCAGAATGTTTACATTGGATGCAGACATGTCTGAATTGAGTGCAGCAATGTTTGCACATGGGACCAGTGTAGTTGCAGATATTGTTATCTGGCATAAATGCATTGGTCATGTTAATGTATAGCGACTTAAATCAATGCAGGCCCAAAATATTGTTACAGGTTTGCCGAAATTCAAGGTTGCAGAAATGCATAAGGTATGTGAAGCCTGTAAGTTTGGAAAACAGGCAAGGAAACCATTTCCTAGACATGTTCAAGAGAGTAAGAAGCCATTGGAATTAATCCACTCTGATGTGTGGACAACTAAAGTTGCATCTCTTGGAGGCTGTCATTATTTTGTCACTTTTATTGATGACTATAGCAGAAAAGTTTGGGTGTATTTTATGAAAAAGAAAAGTGAAGTTTTTGGGCATTTCAAAACTCTTAAAGCGATGGTTGAAAAAGAAACAGGCCTGCAGATAAAATGCCTAAGGTTAGATGGAGGGGGAGAGTACCTCTCAAATGAGTTTGCAAGGTTCCTGCAGGAGCATGGCATAAAGCAGCAATATTCATGCAGTCATACCCCATAACAAAATGGAATTGCAAAAAGGAAAAACAGGCATATTGGAGAGGTATCTCGTGCCATGCTCAATGAAAAAGACTTGCCAGATTTTTATTGGGCTGAAGCAGTTGCTACAGCAATCTATATAATGAACAGGACTCCCACTGCAGCAATACATGGAATGACTCCAGAGGAGAGGTATACTGGTAGGAAACCAGATATTTCTCATTTGAAAATTTTTGGTTGCATTGCCTATGTACATGTGTCAGATGAGTTGAGATCCAAGTTGGATCCAAAAGCTGAGAAGTGCATTTTTATTGGTTATTCTCTATAGCAAAAAGGGTATAGATGCTATAACCCTTCTACTCGTAAGTTTACAGTAAGCAGAGATGTTGTTTTTGATGAGATGAGTAGCTGGTATAAACCAGTAAATGTGATTGATGATGTAGATGCACAAAATGGTAATGCTGCACAGAATTCACATCAGCAGTCACAAAATATTAGTGGACCTGGAGTGTCCTCTAGTAGTGGTTCACATTCTTCGCCATGGACAGGCAGATTGAGATCAGGAGAATCTTCTCAAAGCAATGCAGATAGTGGTATGCAGGTATCACGAAAAGGAAAAGAGAAGGTTGATCAGCCCATGTTTGATGTGAATGCAGGTCACTCTTATGTGGATGGTGAATCCAGTGGCTCAGAACAGAGTATTGATGATGAGTTGGGTATTCCTTCTATTGTTACACCTGGAGTAAGGAAGACCAGGGATGTTTTGAGAGCACCTGGGAGTGAACCTACTTTGCGTAGGTCTACGAGAGCTAGGTATCCTGTGGATAGGCTGAAATATGATGGATTTACAGCCATTCACTATGCATATATGGTCAAAGTGATACAGGAACCATAACCCACTTCTTTTGAGCAAGCCATGGGAAAAGAAAAATGGGAGAAAGCCATGGATGAAGAAATGGATGCCTTGGAAGCAAATGCTACATGGGAATTGGTACCTTTGCCTAAAGGTAAAAATGCAATTGGCTGTAAGTGGGTTTATAAGGTGAAGCACAATGCAGATGGCTCTGTGAACAGATACAAGGCAAGATCAGTAGTCAAGGGGTATGCACAAACATATGGCATTGACTATGAAGAAACATTCAGTCCGGTTGCAAGGATGGCAACCGTAAGAGCAGTCATTGCTATGGCTGCATCAAAGGGATGGTCTTTACATCAGATGGATGTAAAGAATGCCTTCTTGCATGGTGATTTGCAAGAAGAGGTCTATATGGAGCATCCACCAGGTTATGTGCATGATGTTCATCCTGAGTTTGTTTGCAGGTTAAAGAAAGCCTTGTATGGTTTGAAGCAAGCACCTAGAGCATGGTCTGACAAGATAGGACAGTATCTTGTCACTATTGGCTTTCAGATTTCCAAGGCAGATTTCTCACTTTATGTGAGAAAAACAGAGAAAGGTATTATGCTACTTGTCATTTATGTTGATGATTTGATTATGACAGGTGACAGTGATGAAGATATCCTTCGTGAAAATGCTATTGAAGCAGAAGTTTGAGATGAAGGATTTGGGAGAGCTGCGTTATTTCTTGGGCATTGAGGTGATTAGATCACCAAGTGGGATACAGCTCTTGCAAAGGCAGTATGGATTGGACATGCTGTCCAAATATGGGATGACAGGCTGTAAGCCTATTTCAGTTCCTTTGGAGCAGAATGTGAAGCTGAGCACAGATGCAGGTGGGCTTCTAGAAGACCCTACTATGTACAGACACATAGTAGGAAGTTTGATTTATATGACTATTACCAGGCCAGATTTGAGCTATGCTGTTGGATTGGTAAGTCAGTTTATGCAGGCTCCAAGGAAACCACATTTGGATGCGGCTAGATGCATACTCAGGTATGTGAAGTCCACATTGCAGTATGGACTATTTTATGAGACTGGGGTTCAGATACAGTTGCATGGATACACTGATGCTGATTGGGCTGGTAGTATTTCTGATAGATGATCTACCAGTGGATATGTGTTCTCTTTTGGGAGTACTGCAGTCACTTGGAGCAGCAAGAAACAGCCTACAGTTGCCTTGTCGAGCATAGAGGCTGAGTACAGGGGTGCAGCAATGGCTGCATGTGAGGTAGCTTGGTTGCATAAGCTACTTTATGATATGCATCAACCTACAGATGGGCCAGTTGTCATTTATTGTGACAACATGAGTAGTATACACTTGGCAAATAACCCAGTCTATCATGCTAGAACAAAGCACATTGAGGTGCATTATCACTATGTGCGGGAGAGGGTTTTACTAGGTCTTATTGATCTAGTTTATGTCAGCACAGAGGATGAGGTAGCTGACATATTCACGAGGGCATTGGGCGCAGAGAAGCTGCGCAAGTTCAGAGACCTGCTTGGTGTGCAGGAATTGGGATTGAGCTCGAGGGGGAGTGTTGAGATATCGAGCTCCACTCGTGATATGCCAGGGTGACCGTTGTGTATTTATGTCACCGACTTGTCAGTTGCAGACGCGGTTGGTACACCGCCCATGAATAATAGCTACATGATAGCTATCCTTATCTACTCTAGTTCGTGGCTCAGTTAGTATGCCACCTTAGTTAGTTGAGTTTGGTTTGAGACCCATATATAGGGTTTTTCTATTTCTTTGTACTAGAGTTCTTTTGGCTTATACAACTAAGAAGAGGAAAACTGTTTTCAGCCTCCACCCTTGTGTGTATTCCCCCATTGTGCAAGCAAGAAAGCTACAAGTGAGACTCCTTCCTTCTCTCCCACAATCTTGATAGTCTTTCCTACCTGAACCTGTCGACCCAAAAACCGTTAAGGTCCAGACTCCCAATCTCTGCAAGGCGAATGGCTCCCAAGAAGAAAGTCGCGAGAAGCATAGACGCCCAAGGTACCGGTAATGTTGGAGAGGCGAGCGGAGCGACCAACGCAGCACACACGAATCAAGCCCAGGTTCTAAGCTTTAAAATTAATTAGGTATTATTTCTCGTGGAAGAGATGAAAGGATTGGTGATGTGCATGGAACAAGAACGAGTCTTAGGGTTCTGTCTACTCTAAGTACTAAGTTGCATGCGCGAAACGGTAGAGTTTGGAATTCGCATAAGATTTTATGCATGAAATGATAGCTTTTACACACATAAAATGATAAGGTTATCACCTTACTTCACATAAAATGATAGCTTTTTAACAAGTTCAGTGCATGAATAGTCATTTAAAATTCACGTTTCGCAATCATGGTTAAAAGAAACACATGAAATGTTAATTTATGTTCATGAGATACACTTGCATCGTTAGACAAAACCCTAGACTTTCATAGACGCAAGTCACGTGTGATCCGGTACATTAGAAAAAAAATACTCGTTGTCAGGAATACAGAGAGATAAAAGTCATTTAGGAGATACAACTATACTAAATGCACAATGTGCATGATGGTTAAGGTTGATTGGAAAATCCTGCATAGAACCGCACTAAGAGAATTGGAAGGATCACATGCATCTAGACTGCATCTTGAAAGTCTAAATGAAGAACCATGTGTTGCCATGTGTGTTAACTGAGCTTGGTTGGAATTGGAGATTAAAAGACCCTTGGTTGGGTTGCGAATAAGGCATGTCCGTTGCCTTGATTGACCAGCTAATGCTTGAGTTAGGGACTAAGATACCCTAAGGTAAAACCCAAGGGAAAAGGGCAAGTCAAAAATAAGTTAACTTACCAAGACCATTTGCTTGCGTAATCTTGTTTGAGATTATTGGGATCTCACCAAGTCGCGATCGAAAAGACCCAAGATCAGATGCTGGGAGCATCCGGGAAAAAAAAGTAAACCTTAGTAGTTGGTCGTACAACCGACCTCCGAAATGTTCGTGCTTGTACTTAGGTACATTATTTGATCTCTTTGCTCAAGGAACTAATTCAAGGGAAACACTTAATGCTTCAGGTTGAAAGCCTGGAGGGAGAGGCAAGAACAGTTACCTCCGACTGTCTGCCTGGCCCTATCCAAGGGGGTTGTTAGCCGCGTTGAGTATATGGACCTAACCTGCCGCGAGAGGTCTCTCCGTGGGTGCTGCTTAGAGCGGGAGGACGCTTTGGTGCCAGGAGAGGCTCTGGCTATAAATCCCTTGCCTCTAGACCCTGCATAAGAGGTTGACGTGAATTGAGATGGGATCTCGAGGCCCGTATACTAGTCAACGGACGGAACTTGGAGCAGCAATCCTGTAGATTGCTGGGATAGCCTTCGGGTGTGATATTGGATATACTCCATGATTTTTATAAATAAAGATCAGATATTGGAGAAAAAGGAATTTTCTTGACATTGTTTTTGTGTCAGTGCCTAAATTGCGTGAAGGAACCCATGATTAATTTGATTAATTAAGGAAGCTGCTTTTGCATGTCAAAACATAATGTGGTAGGTAATTAGATAACTAAAGCAAACTGAGGAAAGTGCGGTGGACGTGACTTAGGTCTGTCCTATGGAAGGGTGGTCCCAGTTAGCTGGGAACTTTTCTCAAATGATGAGATAATAAGGCAATGAAGACCTAGCAGAATTTCCGGTTTATTCTATTTTAGGGGAAAGGAATGGGACTATGCCGTATGGCAGAGAGATTGAGCTTCGCATCCCTCTTGTTTCCCATTCTCCATGAATCAAGTGCAGCATGAATCCACTTCGACTCTATTGTTCCTACGCAAAGTGGTACATCTGGAGCTCGATGCTAGCTTCTTCCTGGAGACTTTGCTGATAGGAAAGGAACCGTGACCTCAAGTCGATCCCAAGTGGGAACGGCTGGACACTTCTGCTCGGGGCAGACTCATGAAAACCTAGATCGCAAACCCTATGTCATTCCCTGCGAGTGCCAGGCGGAGCCTTCTAGACGCTCCTCCCGATGGGCTGCTAAGATGTGTCCCACAAGCAGACAAGCAAACACGTTACAGTTGGTATTAGAGCGAACCAACAGGATCTAAGATTTACAAGGGAACTTAATGGAAGAAAATAAAGGGAATAAGGGAACAACTAGGGGAAGGTAAGTGGAATAGAGCAGTGTTTTTTGTTGAAAACATTTCCTTACTCACTTATGGGTGATGGGTTGCAGAGTCACGAAGCATGGAGCAAGTTCTTGGTGTTCTAGGTCATGGGTGATGGGTTGCAGAGTCACGAAGCATGGAGCAAGTTCTTGGTGTTCCAGGTCATGTTCATGACTGCAATGCGTGCTTCCGATTATCATCAGAGGCTAGGCATGATGAATATTCTGGACCGCATCTATAATCCTTCACCCCTGTATATAGAACGGAGATGGACGGGAGAATCAAAATATACTCCATAGCAGCCCACTGACTTGCGTACCTTCAAACCAACTTGAAGAGAATCAAGTGGATGGCGGATTTAAAGATCGTGAAGCTGTTCATCTTTGTCGAAGCTCACGCAAACGCAACCTTGCATGTTGGCAGTCAGCAAGTCAAGCAGAACAAGTATGTGTATGAAGAAGTGACTTGGGTGATCCCTGCTAACAGGATCAAAGTGCTAAGGCACTATGAGAAGAACGGGTATCAAAGGAAGGGATACCCCAAGCTTCCTATGACTTATCATTTCTTGAAAATCCATGAACCCACTCCATATTATTACTCAATCCTTGTAACCAATTGTAACACAATCCTATTTTCCCTAAACTGATGTACCAATCAGCTTGTTCTACTTTCCCAAAATAAATGTACTCAAAGGGCTATGCCCTCATGAATGAACAAGATTTTTACTATTGTCTATCCTGATTGTAAATGTTGGCAAAGGTGTTAAGTGATTAAGTCACTTGGCTAAAAGCTGTGCAAGTCATAATAATGTGATATGGAAAACGAGTGATAAGTTGTTAGCATAAATAATCTTATTGTCCAGACACAACCCCAAGTGCAGGTTCCAAGTCCGACTCCTGCACTAAGTACAGCTGTGATTCAAGAGAAGAAGTTCCTTCTCAAACAAATCAAGCCACCTGAGTTCAATGGCAAGGGGAAGGCTGTTCAAGCCGATGCCAAGATTTGGATTGAGTCCATGGAGGACTACTTTGAAGCAACAGGAACTGCACCTGCTAACCAAGCCATGCTTGCCAAACTTAAGCTTACAGGTGAAGCAAGACTTTGGTGGAAATAGTGGTGCAGAGACCAAGCAATCTCGGAAGGGATAGTCACTTGGGAGAAGTTTAAGGAAGCTGTGTGAGGGAGGTATCTACCACCTACCTACTGCACACAGAAGATGAACGAATTCTATGAATTGAAGCAGCTTTTGGACTATCCCTTGATGCATATTATTCAAAGTTCGTCTCTCTCTTAAAGTATGCGCCTCCAATGGATATGACACAACAGGTGTCAAAGTTTTGTGCTGGGTTAAATCCACCCATAAACACCTGCTTGGAATCAATGTACCCAACTGACCTACAAGACGCACTCATTCGAGCTACGCCAATAATACAAGAGGTGTAGACCAAGCCAAGGAACAACAGGACTTGGCCTTACAGGGATCAGAACAAGGGAATGTATAGGGCTCAGACTAAGAGTCCAAGGTCAGAATCAGGGACAAAGGAAGAAAGCTAGGACCAATGCTCTCAACAACTTTGTTCCTACACAAGGTAATGACCGCAATCTACGTTGCTACCATTGCAACGAGCTCGGACACTTCAAGAGGCAGTGTCCCAAGGTTAGCAGAGGACATCGCCAAGGGAAATTCCAAAGAGCCTCCCATGGCCAAGGAGCCACAGTCATGGCCAGAGGGAGAACCTCTAGTGTTTCCAACAAGGAGCTGGGCGATGAAGAAGATCCATCCATGGATGCTGACATTGAGAGGGCAACGGTTCACGCCGCTCTTCACAATAAGGGTCCGAACCACCAATTCTCGATGATCCAAACTCCATCAGATTACGAAGGTAAAAGCTTCAAAACCCTTATTGATTGTGGTAGTATACATTCCTTCATTTCACCGATCTGTGCAAAAAGGCTAGGGATAGCCACAATAGATGCACCTACTTTACTTGTGGAATTGGAAAATGGTCATGAGGTCTCTTGTACTAGGCAAACTACTAAGGTGAAATTCCTACTGGATGGGAAGCCAACTTCGGTGAGATTCAGGGTAATGAACCTAGGTGTCCACGAATGTTTACTTGGAATGGATTGGCTAATACCCAATGATGCCCACATCCACTGTGGAAAGGGCCAAGTCTCCTTCCAAAATTCTGAAGGGGAACTAGTTACAACTCAAGGAGAGGTTGGTAAGCCAAAAATACAGCTGGCAAAAGCAACACGGATAATAAAAGGAGTTAGAAAGAGCCTACTTGTCTATCTGATTAAACTGAATAAGCTAGATCAGAATTAGGAATCTGGGGAAGAACCTTCATGGTTAAAGGAATACACAGACATATTTCCTGAGGAGCTGACAAAACTTCCTCCTCAAAGGGAAGTCGACCACGAAATCAAGCTGGCGCCATGAGCTGCACCAGTCGCGCAAAGAGGCCATATAGGATGTCCATCCCCGAAGCTATTGAACTGAAAGAGCAACTCAAGCAACTATTAGACCAAGGCTACATCCGTCCTAGTAGTTCACCATGGGGAGCTCTAGTGCTGTTCCAAAAGAAGAAAGATGGAACGCTTCGTCTATGCATTGACTATAGAGGGTTGAATTAATCAACCATAAAAAATAAATATCCCATTCCGAGAATAGATGAGTTACTTGACCGTCTTCAAGGTGCGAAGATCTTCTCTAAGATAGATCTCAGATCTGGATATTATTAGATAAGGATGAAGGAAGAAGATATCTCGAAGACTACCTTCAGTACAAGGTATGGACACTTTGAATTCCTAGTGATGTCATTCGGGCTGACAAATGTTCGTGTTACCTTCAACAGGTTAATGCAAGATATCTTTAGGCCCTATCTTGATGACTTCGTACTTGTCTTATTTGACGATACCCTAGTCTACTCTAAACAGGAAAAAGATCATGAACCCCAGCTTTGCATTGTTCTTGAAACAATACGAGCACACAAGCTTTATGCCAAGAAGAAGAAGTGTGCATTTTTTAAGTGACAGATTGAATATCTGGGATTCATTGTATCAGCAGAAGGAATTTCAGTAGATCCAGTCAAGCTCAGAGACGTTCTAGAATGGCCAACACCAACTTCTGTCAAAGAAATACATAGCTTTCTTGGATTGATACGATGGTACATGATCTTCATCAAAGATTACGCTTTGATTGCAGCGCCTTTGATTGATCTACTAAAGAAGCAAGTAGCAATTGTATGGTCACTTGCCGAATAGACCAACTTTGACAAGCTAAAGCAAAGCTTAGTATCAACACCTATCCTGAAACTTCCTGATCTTAGTAAGGAGTTTGAAGTGGTAACTGATGCTAGTGCACTTGCTTTAGGAAGTGTGCTTATGCAAGAAGGTCATCCGGTAGCATATTCTTCAAGGAAATTGAAGAGCCATGAAAGGAATTATGCTACCCACGATCTGGAGTTGTTGGCTGTCATCCATGCTCTCAAACTTTGGAGGCATTACCTGCTAGGTAACAAATTTTCCTTAGTGACGGACCACAAGAGTCTTAAATGGATCTTCACTCAGAATGAGCTCAACATGAGGCAACGTCGATGGATCGAAGTGCTGAAAGAATATGATTTTGAAATCAAATACAGGCCTAGAAAAGAGAATGTAGTTGCCGATGCACCCAGTCGTCGCAAGGCATTTCTAAATTCTCTTATTTTGCAAGATCCATCAACAGTAAGATCTGTAGCCACAAAGGTATCAATGCCAAACAACCCAATTCTTGAGCTAGCTAAAGAAGAGGCATGTCATGACCCAGTTTATCAGAAATTGCTAAGGGAGATCCCCATCAAGGATCAAGACCTGAAGCTAAAGATGAAGTATCAAGTAGTGGACTTGTCTACTTTAGGACAAGATTATGTATCCCTGCAAGCCAATCTCTCAAGCAGAAGATACTTTGGGAAGCCCATGACTCCCCTTTCTCAGGACATCCTGGCTATGCCAAGACCCTTAATGCAGTCAGGAAGAGCTATTATTGGGATAGGCTCAAAGGTGACATTCTCAAATATGTCACGGAATGTTTGTCTTGTTAATGCAGTAAGGCAGAACATGTCAAAATGTCGGGGAAATTGCAACCACTTGACATTCCCCAAATGAAATGGGAATTCATTAGTATGGACTTCGTTGTTGGCCTACCCCAAGTTCAGGGAGGATACAACTCTATTATGGTTGTAGTAGATATGCTCATCAAGGTTGCACATCTCATCCCTGAGATAAACTATAAAGCCTCAGACATCACAAGATTATTCATCAAGGAAATATTCAAACTGCATGGGTTACCCAGAAGAATCATTAGTGATCGTGACTCTCTCTTCACATCACACTTCTAGAGGGCTATCTTCGAGGCTATTGGGACTCAACTATATTTCAGTACAGCTTACCATCCCCAAACTGATGGTCAAACGGAACGAGTCAACCAAGTCATTGAAGATATGCTTAGGGCATACTGGTGTCGCGAACCCAAAAAGTGGATTCAATATTTGCCACTGGTTGAGTTTGCCTACAATGCTTCCTACCAACACAGTATTCAGATGACCCCTTTTCAAGCATTGTATGGGCACGATTGTCGTACCCCTTTGAACTTCTCGGACCCAACTTTGAGGATAGAAGCTTCAAGGCAGATGCTGGAAGACATGGATGACCAAATCAAATCAATCAAACAAGACATCTAAGCCGCCAAGGATAGACAGAAGGCTTACGCGGACTTGAAATGGCAAGACAGATCCTTCGTTGAAGGTGATATGGTCTTCATATGCGTACCCCCTAAAAAGAGTTCACTGTCCTTGGGAGAGTACAAGAAGCTAAGTCCAAGGTATTGTGGACCTTATAAGATCACTAAGTGCTTAGGACCTAATGCTTACAGACTATAGTTTCCCACAACCCTAAAGGTTCATAATGTATTCCACGTTAGCCTATTGAAAAAGTATTTACCTAATCCGAATCATGTACTTCATGATCAGCAAATTGTAATGCCTAGCCAAGGAGTCCTTGAGCTATGGTCTGATAGAGTCCTAGATGTTAGGGAGAGGCAGTTGAGGTCAAGAACCTTGAGAGAATACCTCGTCCAGTGGAAAGATTATCTCGAAGAGGATGCCACCTGGATGGACGAAGATACTCTCAACCAACAATACCCCCAAGTCCTCTTGAGATGAGGACATCTCAATTCCTCTAAGGGGGAGAGGATGTAACATCCCATAGGAACCCCCCCTTTTTTTTTAAATTTCAAGGAATTTTTTTTTCACTAGTTCAAAAATTTTTAGCCCCCCTCTCTCTCCCCGCCGACAATGCGTCGGGGAGAGAGAGAGAGAGGCCTGATGGTGCTGGGGGGCATGCAGCCCCCCAGGTGGGAGGGTTGGCCATGCCACCTACCTCCTCCCCTCCCCTATATAAGGGGAGGCTTCTCCCCTCCCTCGGCAGTAGACAGAGGCTACGCCCCCTTCCTTACGTCACCCCCCGGTCAGCTGCTGCACAGGGCCCTTTGGGCCTTCGACTGAAGGCTTCCCCCCCTCCTCGCTTGGCGGCGTTGCACACCCCTCCCCTGGGCCTCCCGATTGGGGCTCCTTTTCCCCCCACCATCCTGCTGAAACGGGCCCCTGGGCCTTCGACCATAATCACCCCCCTATTTACTAGATGTTGCGGGACCCTCCCTGGTCCCTCCAAACAAAGCCGTCTCCCCCCCTTATTGCCATCCAGTTCGGCCTATGAGGAGAGAAGTGAAAGTAGGAGTGAGAGAGAGAAGAGGAGGAAGAGGGAGAGAAGGAGAAGGAGAGAAGAGAAAGAAGGAGGGAGAGAGAGAAGAAGAGTAAGAGGGAGAGAGAAGGAGAAGGAGAGAAGAAGGAGTGGGAGAGAGAAGGGAAGAAGTGGGAGAGAAGGAGTGAGGAGAGAGAAGAAGAAGGGGTGGGAAAGAGAAGGGAAGAAGAGGGAGAGAAGGAGGAGTGGGAGAGAGAAGAGAAGAAGAGAGAGAGAAGGAGAAGGAGGGAAGGGAAGGAGAGAGGAGAGAGGAGAGAAGTAGAAGGAGGAAAAAGAAAGGGGTAGAAGTAGGAGAGAGGTAGAGGAAGAAGGAAAGAGGAGAGAAGTAGTAGTAGAAGAAGAAGAAGAAGAGTAGAAGGAGAAAAGAAGAGGAGAGGAAGAGAAAGAGAGGGAAGGAGAAGAAGGAGAAAAGAAGTGGGAGAGCGAGAAGGAGAGAGAGAGAGAGTAGGAGAATAAGAGAAAAAGAAGAAGAAGAGAGAGAGAGAGTAGGAGAATAAGAGAAAAGAAAAACAAGTGGAGGAGAGAGAGAAGAGTAGGAGGATAAGAGAAAAGAAGAGGAAGAGAGAGAGAGAGAGAAGAAAGAAGAGGGAGTGAGAGTCGGTGAGTAGCTACAAGGAGCCACATCCAAACCACCCTCTCGGCGAAGGACCCCATCCAGCAGTCTTTCCTACCCAAACCTGTCGACTCGAAAACTGTTAAGGTCCAGACTACCCAATCTCCACGAGGCAAATGGCTCCCAAGAAGAAAGTCACGGGAAGCGTAGGCGCCCAAGCTATTGGTAATATTGGAGAGGCGAGCAGAGCGACCAACACAGCACACATGAATCAAGCCTAGGTTCTAAGATTTAAAATTAATTAGGTATTATTTCTCATGGAAGAGATGAAAGGATTGGTGACATGCATGGAACAAGAACGAGTCTTAGGGTTCTGTTTACTCTAAATACTAAGTTGCATGCACGAAACGGTAGAGTTTGGAATTCGCATAAGATTTTATGCATGAAATGATAGCTTTTACACACATAAAATGATAAGGTTATCACCTTACTTCACATAAAATGATAGCTTTTTAACCAGTTCAATGAATGAATAGTTATTTAAAATTCACGTTTCGCAATCATGGTTAAAAGAAACACATGAAATGTTAATTTTTGTTCATGAGATACACTTGCATCGTTAGACAAAACCCTAGACTTTCATAGACGCAAGTCACGTGTGATCCGGTGCATTAGGAAAAAAGTACTCGTTGCCAGGAATAAAGAGAGATAAAAGTCGTTTAGGAGGTATAACTATACTAAACACACAATGTGCATGATGGTTAAGGTTGATTGGAAAATCCTGCATAGAATCACACTAAGAGAATTGGAAGGATCGCATGCATCTAGACTGCATCTTGAAAGTCTAAATGAAGAATCATGTGTTGCCATGTGTGTTAATTGAGCTTGGTTGGAATTAGAGATTAAAAGACCCTTGGTTGGGTTGCGAATAAGGCATGTCCGTTGCCTTGACTGACCAGCTAATGCTTGAGTTAGGGACTAAGATACCCTAAGGTAAAACCCAAGGGAAAAGGGCAAGTCAAAAATAAGTTAACTTACCAAGACCATTTGCTTGCGCAATCTTGTTTGAGATTATTGGGATCTCGCCAAGTCGCGATAAAAAAGACCCAAGATCAGATGCTGGGAGTATCCGGGAAAAAAAAGTAAACCTTAGTAGTTGGTCGTACAACCGACCTCTGAATGTTCGTGCTTGTACTTAGGTACATTATTTGATCTCTTTGCTCAAGGAACTAATTCAAGGAAAACACTTAATGCTTCAGGTTGAAAGCCTGGAGGGAGAGGCAGGAACAGTTATCTCTGATTGTCTGCGTGGCCCTATCCAAGGGGGTTGTTAGCTGCGCCGGGTATATGGACCTAACCCGCTGCGAGAGGTCTCTCTGTGGGTGCTGCTTGGAGCGGGAGGACACTTGGGTTCCAGGGGAGGCTCTGGTTGTAAATCCCTTGCCTCCAGACCCTGCATAAGAGGCCGACGTGACTCGAGATGGGATCTCGAGGCCCGTATACTAGTCAACGGGCGGAACTTGGAGCAACAATCCTGTAGATTGCTGGGATAGCCTTCGGGCGTGATATTGGATGTACTCCATGATTTTTATAAATAAAGAGCAGATATTGGAGAAAAAGGAATTTGATTGACATTGTTTTTATGTTAGTGCCTAAGTTGCGTGAAGGAACCCGTGATTAATTTGATTAATTAAGGAAGCTGCTTTTGCATGTCAAAACATAATATGGTAGGTAATTAGATAACGAAAGCAAATTGAGGAAAGTGCAGTGGACATGACTTAGGTTCGTCCTATGAAAGGGTGGTCCCGGTTAGCTGGAAACTTTTCTCAAATGATGAGATAATAAGAAAATGAAGACCTAGTAGAATTTCTGGTTTATTCTGTTTTAGGGAAAAGGAATGGGACTATGCCATATGGCAAAGAGGTTGAGCTTCACATCCCTCTCGTTTCCCATTCTCCATGAATCAAGTGCAGCATGAATCCACTTCGACTTTGTTGTTCCTACGCAAAGTGGTACATCTGGAGCTCGACGCTAGCTTCTTCTTAGAGACTTTGTTGATAGAAAAGGAACCCTAACCTCAGGTCGATCCCAAGTGGGAACGGCTGGACATTTCCGCTCAGGGCAGACTCGGGAAGACCTAGATTGCAAACCCTGTGTCATTCCCTGCGAGTGCCAGGCGGAGCCTTCTAGACGCTCCTCCCGATGGGCTGCTAAGATGTTTCCCACAAGCGGACAAGCAAACACGTTATAGAAAGAGACTTGCACACATAGGTATGACTAACCAAGACTAAATGTGGTTAAGTCATTGACTATACCAACTTATTGAATGTCACACACATGTACAGCTGTATGCAGCTAATGTCGCACACACATAAAGATAAACTGACTAAAGAGTAGTGAGAGCTTGAGATTCTAACACTCCCCCTCAAGCTCAAACCATCTGATAAACTCCAAGTAGTTGTCTGAAGTATATGAATTTTTCTTTATCAAGAAACTTGGTAAATATATCTGCTACCTAGTCTTCAGTCTTCACATGAATCAAGTCAATCTATCCTGTAAGAACCATTTCTCTGATGAAATGTCAGTGAACGTCAATATGTTTAGACCTATCATGGTAGACAAGATTGTAGCCAACATAACACTACTGAGGTTATCATAATGCAATCTCACTCTGCTTTCCAATTGTATTCCCAAGTCTTTTAGCATTTTCATCAATGAAACTGCTTTGCAAGCTACTAAGGCAGCTACTCAGCTTTTGTACTAGACAATGCAATAGTAGGCTGTTTCTTACTCTGCCAACTAATCATACTGCTGCCCAATCCAAATGCATAGCCGCTGGTTGACCTCTTGCCATAGGCACCACTAGCCCAATCAGTATCAGTAAACCTTGTTAAGTCAAGGGATTTTCCATATGCATAAAATAGTCCATCATCTATAGTACCCTTTACATATCTCATGATCTTCCTGACTGCATCTAAATGTGGTTTGCAAGGCTTCCGCATAAATTGAATGATCAACCCCACTACATAGCATAAGTCAGGATAGGCAAGTATATCAAGCTGCCCACCATCTGTCGATACATGGTCACATTCTCTATGCCATTTCCAACATCAATCTGCAACTTGACATTCTGATCAAGAGGTGTCTCCATAGGCTTGCATTCAACCATACCATACTTCTGTAACATGTCATGAGCTTACTGCTTCTGTAGGAACCATATACCTTGAGGCATAGAGACGACCTCAATTCCAAGAAAATACTTCAGCTCACCAAGGTCTTTGACTCTAAATTCAGCCTGTAAACATGATTTAATTTCAGCAATGCCCTCTTCATCATCTCCAGTGATGATAAGTTCATCTACATAAATCACTAGAAACACATATCCATGATCTGTCTTCTTCGTGAACAGAGTGTGATCTGCATCACCCAATCTAAATCCATGTTGCTGTAAATAACTGTTGATCCTAGAATTCCATGCTCTAGGTGCCTCTTTTAGCCGTGGATATAAAGCCTTTTTTAGCTTACATACATGTGTAGGAAAGTCGGGTGAACATAGCCTGCAAGCTGCTCCATATATACTTCCTCAACCAAATCACCGTTCAAGAAAGCATTCTTGATATCCATTTGCCATAATTTCTAGTCTTTGCATACTGCCAAAGCAATGACAGTTCTGACTGTTGCCATTTTAGCCACCGGACTGAAAGTCTCCTCATAGTCAAGACCATACTGTTGCGCGTACTCTTTTGCAACCAGCTTGGCCTTATAGCGTTCTAACGAACCATCTGACTTGCACTTAACCTTGTACACCCATTTGCAGCCAATGGAAACTTTGCAACTCAACCAATTCCCATGTCTCATTTTCAACCAGGGCTGCATACTCCTCATCCATGGCAGCACACCCGTTATCATCTGTAATTACATTAACAAACTTTGTAGGTTCTTTGTCACACTAGCCATATATGCATAATGACGGGCTGAATAACCACTGTATGTAAACCTGTCAACTGGTTTTCTGACTCTCTCAGATCTCCATAATTGTGGCTCACTTTGAGCTTGCCTCTCATGAGGCAGTACATAACGACTCTGCCTTGCTCCAGGCATCATAATAGATGGAATGCCCAACTCACTATCCAAACTATCGCTGTTGGATGACTCATAACCTGATGTAAGTGGACATGTCACATCCTCAAGCATCTTTTCTTTTCCCTTATCCAATCTCCCCCTCACTGACATATCCATGTTAGTGGATGTAGGAGTATGACTCCGCAAGCATCCTAACCAAGGACTTACTATAGGTGACCCATCACCTATAGGACCACTCATAGGTGTACTCACTATAGGTGTATTTTCAGCATTACTAGTGCTGACTGATCCATTAGTTGCCATTGCAATCGGATTACCATACCACAATGCCAGCTCATAAAAAACAACATCTCTACTAATCAATGTCTCATGTGTAGATGGTACATAATACTTGTAAGATTTCTGGTCTTGTGCATAACCAAGGAACAAACTCTTGATAGCTTTAGGATCCAATTTATTCCTCTTTTCATCAGGAACATGCACATATGCAATGCTGCCAAATATCTTCAAGTGTGAAACAAACACATCATCCTTGTGTTTCAGTATGTAAAGCCAAGTATACCTACTGAAATCATCAATAAATGATAAATAGTAACGAGCACCACCAAACGAAGCATTATGAGATGGGCCCCATACATCTAAATGTACCAATTGCAAGGGTCGTGAGCTATTCCGTACATGTCTCATAAATGGAAACCTTGCCTACTTTGCAAACTAACATGCATCACATACATGTCCAAAGTCAGATACTTGAACTTAGGCAGTCCAAGCACAATCTCCTTATGTTGCATAGATTTCAGCTTTTGTACATTCACATGGCCAATCTGCTTATGCCATATCTCAACATCCCATATAGCACCACCATCATGTGCAAACATGGCTGCCTTGAGTTCTGGAATGGATGTGTCCAATGTAAACATCCTGCCATCCCTTCTGCCTCTGGCAATTAATTTGTGGCCATTACCGTATTCTTCAACAAAGCATTCATCTCTGTTAAATCTCACTTGCAGATTCTGTTCTGCCATATGTCCAACTGACAAAAGATTCTTGGTTATTGTAGGTACACGTAGTACATCATGCACACTCTTTTTCTTGCCATCAGGCATCAACAAAGGTATAACTCCTTTGTGCTGAATAGTATGCTGGGTGTCATTCCCAGTATAAACATGTCCATGTGAACCTGCAACCATCTCATCAAACCATTCTCCATGGGATGTCATATGATTTGAGGCCCCTAAATCAATGTACTATCTCTCATCTCTGTTATGCCTAGATGCATTCTTAGACACATGGTGCATGGCAAACAACCTGTCACCCTGATCATCAAGAACTCCACTAGATGAAGCATAATTTCCATGCTGTCTACCCTTGGCTTTCATGTCAACCTTCTTCTTATGACAATCTTTGGCTATATGCCCATATCTACCATAATAATTACAGTTCTTGTCCCTGTTGGACTAATCATTTGATTGCCAGGATCCTCCTCTACCTCTAGGGAATCTCCCCCTGCCTCGAAAACCGCCAAATCCATGGTGGCCCTATGTATTCATGCCATACTAGGCATTTTTCTATTGCTGTCCATAAGTGTTTTGAGTGTCTCCTCGACCTCAAAAAGAGCCACGAACTCTGTCGCCTCTGCCACACTAGCTAGAGTAAAGAACAATGTCTCTACTTTGAGACGTACTAGAACCTGTATTCAGCCCAATCTTAACTTCCTCATGCAGCAACAAAGCAATCAGCTCATCCCAATTAGGGGATTAAGCTCTCACAAGATAGACGTATCAAATTCTTTATACTCTTTGCCAAGTCCATTCAATGTCACTGTAATCATATCATCCTCTAACAGTGAAGATCCAATGGTGGCAAGCTGATCCGCTATGTTCTTGATCTCTATAGTGTAGGCATGAATGCTTCTATCATTCCTAGACATGTTATTGAATTGTTGCTTGAGCTGAATCTTTCTTGCATGTGTTATATTTCCATAGTTCTTCATGAGTATGCCCCATGCATCCTTTGTGGAACTGCATCTAGCAATCTGTATAACCATAGCATCTGATATACATAAGGAAAACCAATGTAACACTTTGCATGCTCTCTCACTCCATAGCTTATGAGCCATTTTCTGATCATTTTTTAGATTCCTTTCAAGCATTTCAGGTTCAGCCTCATCACCTGTACATAAGTCCCAATAACCTCTGCCAACCAAAAAATTCTTCATACAGAACTTCCACAAAGCAAAATTTTTGTTGTCCAACCTTTCTCCCACAATTTGAGTGATATTGTCAGTGCCTTGAGCATTTGCCATAGTTGCAGCTTAGGGATTCAGTGATGTATACACCCTGTAAGTATCTGACTCCTTTTCCTATAGTTCAAGACAAGTTTCTTGCTATTCAGGATAGTTTCTTGCAATAATTTTTTGCACAAAAAAATAGGGTATTTCAACCCTTTACAACCTTAGAAACATCCATAAGCATGTGGGATAACCCGTAGGTATTTTAGTCAAAACATAGACTCTGCAAGTACTGTAAATGACCAGCCATTTAAATGTCAATGCATTTTTTTTCATCTCCAGATTTCAATCCTCAGTTGCATCCAATGCTCTCTTTAGTCTTCCAAGCATTCAACATACATATGTCAGGTCATACAAATGACAGGAGCTCCAAAATGACATGTAATGCTTCAGTAAGAGACAATGCTTGTTGCCTACATTCAGTGACAATTTCCAGCCATTAAAAAATCCCAAATTTGAATATTTCTTAGCATAAAATCCTAGCTCCAATGCATGACATCAAGTCCATATGACTTCCTAGCATATACCTATGATTCAATGGTACTCTTGAACAAGTTTGAGAGTTCCAAGCTCATGTCTGAGGTGCATACATGTTGTAGGTTGTCTGTATGCAACATACCACTATTATTTCAGATCTGTAATCATTTCTTCAAGCTCCTAGATGAGCTCTTAGTCAAGCAATGATGCTATCACCTGCTGTTTATTATAATCAATAGCCAGTCTGCACATGTCTGTGCTAAATATCTCAAAATCTGTGAGGAATTTGAAAAAAGTCTCTTCTGCAAAGTTGTAGCCCATATCAAAACGATTGGGAATCAATGGCCATTTCTCCAAAAACCATTTCTGTAGCAAGATATAGCTTTTGCAAAAAATGGGCTGCAAGCAGAGTCTCCTTTGTTGATGTTTTCTTCAGATCTGATGCCTTGATGTCAAATGGCCAGCCGTTCATGCTCTGATACCATATTGGAAGAGAGGGAGAGAGAGAGTGGAGCAAAAGATGAGTCTCAGTTCATTGTTATTCTTATTCCATTATTCTTCCATCATACTCACTGAAAGAGACTTACACACATAGGTATGACTAACCAAGACTAATTGTGGTTAAGTCATTGACTACATCGACTTATTGAATGTCACACACGTGTATAGCTATATCCACCTAATGGCGGTCACACACATAAGGATAGACTAACTGAAGAGTAGCGGAAGCTTGATATTCTAACAAAATGGCCATAGGAGTTGATGACCCACTCCCAAATGCTCATCTATTCCACATTCATCATCATGAAGCTTATCTCGTCAAGTCGACTTGATGCCTTAATGTGTAGACAACATTGTCCATATCCTTGAGAAGGGTCTCCCATAATGACTAATACAAAAATTTGTATTCACATATCTCTCAATTAAAACATGATCATACCAACTGATCATTGGTCAATTGTATCATCTAGGATAGGATGGTCTTCTTAAGAGACCCATCTATGAACATGACATAGAGGCATTGTTACAAAAGGCACATGGTGGTATTATTGGAGGACACTTCAATGTAATCATGCTTCAATCAAAGTTATGAAGGCCCACACTATTTCAAGTTACCACTTGATTCATCAAGCACTGTGATGAGTGCCAATGGACGAAGTTGCCTATCAAAAAGGATAAAATAAAACTCATACTAGTGATTGTCTAGCAACCCTATGAGAAGTGGGATATAAACTTAATGAGACCTATCGGTCCAGCCACTCAATACTCACAAGCTCAATACATTATTGTAGCCATAGACTACATGACTAAATGAGTAGAGGCTAGGGCAACTCAAAAAAACAATGCAAGAATAACTACTCAATTTCTTTGAGAGTAAGTCACTTCATGATTTGGATGCCCCATTGATATCATTGGTGATCAAGGGATCCACTTCATTAATGAAGTGATTCATCACCTCTTTTCCATATTCTTGGTCATCTCCATAGAAACTCCAACCCATACTACCCTTAGGAAAATGGTTAGTAGAGGCTACAAACAAAAAAAAAATTAATGTCTTGACAAAAGTCATCTCAATATCATGCTTAGATTGGATCACACACTCATGGTAGCTCTTTGGGCCTATCACATAGCTTATAAGACTACTATAGGCCAAACTCCATTCTCCCTTATCTATGAGTATTGATTCCATTATGCCCCTATAATTTTCTCGAGTAAGTTACTCATGAACATATGTGTGCATCACGTGGGTTCAAAATAATGTAATTTTAAAATACCATTTTTTACATACAAAAGGGTGCAATATAAAGGGGTTATTTATAGATTGAATAGAAAAGGATTATGTTTTATTCAAGAAAAATTCACAGATAAGAATATTTATAAATAGGCCTTGAATGCACGTGATGTAGAGGATATACATATAGTAACTTCCCCGATATAATTTTTAATCCCTAGTCTTCGTATCGGTATCCAAGAATGGTGGAAAGGCACTAAGGCATGGCAACATTGCCTTGAAGGACTAGAGTGCTTAACAAAAACTTGGTTACTAGCTACTCATGTCCTACGTGCAAAAAAAGCTCAATGTAAGGCTTGTTTTGACAAGCATGTCAAATAAAGATACTTCAGACAAGGGGATCTTATTGTAATCTACTCAATTAAGGTCCATAAGCAAAAATTGAATTTAAGAGTCCTCATACCATTTTGTATATGTGTCATCAATAAGACATAGAATGTTGAGCTAGAAACCTTGGACAACCAACCCATTGGCCATTTCAAGGGTAGCAAAATTAAGAAATATTATCCATTTGGGTAGCTCTCACACAAAACACCCATAGTGAATCTAGTTATCCTCCCCTTATTGCAAATAGAACAAACCTTCTACGAGTAGTTTTAGCAACAATAACACCACCCTTCCTTACCACCGTGCAAAAATTCTCCCACCACCATCCATATCAGAGTTGTTACTACTAGAAGTCTCAAAATAAATGATGAATGTGCTATCGTAGCTGTATACCTTTCCCTTTGCCTCATTGAAGCTAGAACCCTTACGGTTGTTGCATTAATAGATGAGGGATCCAACTACAACATCCTTCCTTACTGCTGCTAAAGCAATCTTGGGGTAACTCCAATTGCAACCCACTAATACAAACTTTAACCCATATGGCGGAAGCCGTTATTCTTGGCTAGGCAAATGCAAACTAATACAAACTTGAACCCATATGGCAGAAGTCGTTATTCTTGGCTAGGCAAATGCAAACTAATGGTCACTATAGAGACTAAGAGAATCCCACTCCTTTTTTATGTTCTACCAAACTTTGAGGTGTGGGCACTGAAATCCTTTGAGGTCAAACATTCAAGCTTATCACGAACTACAATGTTAATTATTTTGACAGGTGTATCCACCTCCAATTTGTAGATATGCATGTGATTACAACCTTTTTCTCCAAGGAGGTAGTGTTTGCCCAAGCTCAAACTGCCCATTCTCCACAACCCACCCTACCCCTCATGACAACCATGCTTGTTAACAAACTCTTGAAGGATCACATCCACCAAAAACCCCTTGTCACTGTACCATCATAATGGTAGTGGAGGATCAAATCCTCTCCACATACTCCTAAGGATTGCACCCCCCAAAGGCCCACAATCCCATTGATATTGTTGCCCGCATCATAACCCACAAATAATGCAGCATTTGATCCCTAAAACATTGCTAGAGACACAAGGATATTACGGGGGCTATAGCAAGCTTTCATTGCCTAAATTGCCCACATGCACCCTCAAAATGACAATTATCTCACCCTCCATAGCATCCTATAGCTTGGCTTTATCTACTGCATCACCCATTCCAATAGAATCCTTGCACTACGCTCCTAAAAAAAGCAAGATTTACCTTTAATCTCTTCTCTCTCTCATCCTCCTTCATCTTTTAAACCCCTCAGAAGGACTCGATGCATCAAGCTTTGGCATTGTCAGACCTTTCCCATAAGATGAACTTGCAAAATGATCCACTACCTTTAGAAGAGGATATTCTTCACAAAATCTATATATATATACCCCATATAGGATAAGTTAGTTGTTTTGGCCTCCTCCATGTGCCAACATCAAGAGACCATAATAATACCGATCACTCTACAAAATGGCCAAACACTTGTCTAGGTACTCACTCAAAAGCCAATTGTAGATTTCTTTGTGCAATTGGACTCCACCTTTTTCACCTTTGCCAATCTTTTTGCACTTATGGACTTAGCATTGGCCAACTTTGACATGCTTTTTCTTGTAGCTCAATGGTATCTTACATGGGAAGAACATGAGCCCCTCTTCCGCAAAAGTTTGATAGACTTGGTTCAATTAACACAATATATCCCACAAAAGTAGTTAGAAATGTGCCAAATACTTCCTTATGTGTGAAAAATATGATCCTTAAGGACTCTTGTGTTTTTGAAAACTAGCATAAACCATGTAGCTTTGTTACTCATTTCCTACCAAATTAATATAAACTTTGCCATGAAGCTACCACTAACAGATGCAAAAGCGTCACCGTAGGCAACCATCAAAACATTCTCAGCATCCTAAAATATGATCCAACAAATAAGGAGAGAACATCCATCTGTGTAATCATTGAGTCTTTTATGTTGACTCCATCAAAAGAGTTGCTTCACCATCCACTTTTTAACAAGTTGCTAAATTAGAAAGATCTCCATGTTGCAAGCTGTTTCAATGGACCATCGCTCCTAGAGGACCTCACATTATACCTTTGTGACCTACTTGTTTGACTTGTTAACTTAGATTCTCTAACTATACTATTGGAGTACAATTTAGACTTCTATGATTGGTGGATTTTGGACATTTCTCTTGCTATATGTAAGTGAAATCTCACATTCTATTGTATATAACAATAACACTATAACCATTAAAAACATTAAAAATCCTGCCACACACATTTAATTTCCTCTCTCCAAGTTGGAAATCTTGCCTCACCAAGGGGGAGGGAGACAAATAACCATGGGAGACCAATGACCACGTCAACAAATGATGACAAACTACGTAACAAAGTGGTGTGAAGCTAAAGCTCTGAAGCGGGACGATGGTAATAGCGTGGCCTTGTTCCTATATGAGAACATCATCACTTGTTTTGGCAGTCCCCTAGAGCTTATAAGTGACCGAGGTACACACTTCCTTAACAAGATTATGAAAGAGTTGATATAATTGTATAAGATCCGCCATCTCAAGTCTACCCCCTATTCTCCCAGAGCCAATGGCCAAGTTGAAGTCACCAATCACATCCTCTGCTCAATCGTGAAAAGAACGATTGCCACACATTGTCGTGATTGGGATGATCGACTTATAGAGGCCCTCTAGGCATACAAAACCTCCCATAAGGCAGCTACAAGAAAAACTCCTTTCCAGTTGTTGGTGTGTGGAACATAAGTCATCTTTCCTGTTGAACTCGAGCTATCATCTTTATGTGTGGCCATCAACAAATGCTTGGGAGATGACAAGTCCCTGCAACGCTATCTTTTGCACTTGGAGTGCCTTGATGAGATCCACAGGATGGCCCTACAGTGCATGAAAGCCACACAAGCTTGCAAAAAGGTCTATCATGACAGCTTCATCAAGCAGGAGTTCAAGAAAGGTGACTTAGTTCTCACTTATGATTCCCGATTTGGCAAGTTTCCAGGCAAGCTTCAACAACGATGGATGGGTCCTTATAAGGTACTTTCCGTCAATTAGAATGGCTTCATCCAAGTCTAGATAGTTGATACCTCTGATGATCCCTTCTTGATCAATGGCTATCACCTGAAGAAGTACTTCCCTCTCTGGGTACCTTGACAATCACAGTCGACCCACCCTTTCCCTTTTGGGAGTCGCACTGCCCTTCTCCTTGTGTTACTGATAGCCATTACACTCTTCTTTATGAGGCAGCATAGCTTCTGCTAGCCCCTCCTAGACACCTCCCATCCTTACTATGTTCTCCTTTTGTCTGATCCAGCAGTGGTGGTGAGGATGGTCCTAACACATGGTATTTCTACCATTCTCTTTATTAAAGAAAAAAAAAGATATATCGATCATGGGAGAAAAGGACTTAGGTCCTATGCCGACGTATTCTTCGAGAAAAGATGAAAACACCCTCGGGAGTAGGAAAAAAGAAAAAAAGCAAGAAAAGAAAAGGAAAAAATGAAAAAAAAAACAAACCAACACACTGCTATGGGAGAAAAGGAAGCAATTCCCTATCCTAGTAGGCCTCATTCCAAGAAAAGGTAGTAAACACCCTTGGACGGGAAGCTAGCTATGGAAAAGATGGTAACACCCCATAGTTTAGGATAGCTGACTCACCAACAGACCTTCTTCAGATACAATTTTAAGCCATCTCCCTTGGTGCACTGTCTCTGCAACTTCATCAGTTCATCTGACCCCTTCAATAGACGATCTCTTTTCCAACCCAATCGCAGTACCAGACGTGTTGCCTGCCTCCTTGGGTACGCCTCATCTTCAATACCCTGATGACAATAATAGACGAAGCGATTTTCATCGACAAATAATTGAGTGATGTGAGCTTTCATCCTAATAGGATGGGATGTGAGTATGGGCTACCCTCTATATTTATTAGCAGAGTGTGAGACGGAGGGTGGGGTGAGTAACCAGTCCTTTTCCTTTACATTTAACAGAGAGGTGTGATGTGTGAATGGAGTGTTGCATGCATGGGTTGGGCCTCTCAATACACAAAGCACGATCTGTTCCTGTGCACTGCACTATAAGGCTCCCTAACCTTCCTTCTCACACCATATGCTGGCACAGGGCGGGATGCACAGTTGCACCAGCAATTGCACACAAGGCATACAACCTTTTCATGAGTGACTATGAGGATAACATCAATGGGTTTGAGGAATGGGATGCCCTCCTGTATCTATCAATAGAGTGAGACAGAGGGGGAGTTGATTGTGACTAGTGTTTCCTAAATCACTTATTTTGAGAGGTGAGGATTGAGGGACATTACAACAATTGGAGTTAGGTACGTTCTCATTTTCCCATGCATCCATGGGATGGGTCTCTGTCGTCATCATAGGACACAACACCCTATTCTGTACACTGCACCATCAGGCTCCCTAGCCTTCCTACTTACACTTATGCCAAACAAGGTTGGACGCACTAATGCACCATCAATTGTGCACCTTGGCATACTCCCTCTGCACCATCCCCCTTATCGATTCCTAACCTAGGTGTCAGATTTGGGTTTCAATCATGATTCACGCGAGTGATGTCAGTACTGGGGCGAGTGATTGTTCTTTCATTCCATTTGAGAGACCGTGAGTTGAGTGCAATATTCTTTGCCATCATTGACGATTTCCCACGATTCCCTCAACAAAGCTGCCTCCCTGGGTATTGCTACTGCGTGGTCCCTACCCCGCTAGCTGTGTACGTGCTGTAAAGATACCTTGGTCTCTCCTGCATCCGACTACGGCATAGTATGTGACATCGACAACCAACCTCGATTCTCTCCAACATGGGCCAAGTTTTTCTAATCCTACATCTTTTGTTTATTAGTGATGATCAGGTCTTAAGTGTGGGGACGTCAACAATTGGTCTAATGTATGGTCTTAGGTCCCTGTTGTTCGATTTACCCTTCTCGTTAAGGTTTTAAGTGTGGGGACACGTCCCTATGCATCTATGATGTATACCCCCTGCATATGCCTCACTTTGATCATGCATCTATTCCATGACTTGCTTTTACCCTGATGGGGTCCCTTCCCCACCCACCCTTTCACTTTCACCCCACTTCTGGGACTGTTCTTTCTCTCTTTCCCTTTATCACTTGTTTTGAAGTTTTTCATGTAAACGCATGCTACGTTCACCGAAACCCAAATCCAACCCTTCAGCCTTGTTTCTTCCTTTGACCTGACCATTTTTCCTTTTTACCAACCCTTGCTCCGCTAGACGGTTCTTGAGATATTAATTTTTGAACCATTTTTCGTCAATTGGACGTGTTTCCATGTAAACACATCCTTTTTGTTTCGAAATAACAATCTGAGGTGCTATCCTTGCCCTACACCTTCCATATGACATTTTTTCTTTTTATGCCATATCATTCTAATGCACGGTTCATTGGTTATTACTTTTTACAGGTTTTGGGGACATTTTCGTGCGTATTTTTTACATTTTTCCATGTGAACATATCCTATTTTAATCAAAATTCCAGTTCAATTTGATAGCCATGTCCAATCACCCTTTTCCCACAATTTTCCTTTTTTCTCCACCCTATTTTGCTCGCTGGATTTTTAGTTATTAAATTTTTTATGTATTTTTTAGTGTCTTTTTTGTGTTTTTCGCATGTGAACCCCTCCTCATTCCCCCATACATGAGTTTTGATGTAGCCGACCTGTGAATCCCCTTTCCCTGGACATTTTTTCTTTTTAATGTCCCTTATTCCGATACTCGGTTTTTTTCATATTAATTTTTGAGTCTGTTTTTTGGGTTTTTCCCATGTGAATGCATCCTATCTCAGTCAAAACTGTGTTTTGATGTACTAGGTTTGTCCGGCACGTTATTTTGCACATTTTTCCTTCTTTTTTACTTGCATTTTGATGAGTGGATTTTTTGATATTAATCCCTGTATATATTTTTGGGCTTGTTTTTCACTTTTTTTCCCATGTGACTACCTTGACTTCGCCTTGGACACCCTGTTGCGCTTTTCCATCATCTTCCCCTAGTCGCCCATCCCATTTTTTCCTTTTATAAAATTTCATTCCAATGCACGCTTTGCGTATTATTAATTTTTCTTTGTCTCGCAGTGTTGCTGCATGCCTCACCACGCGCGTGAACGCACGTGTTTTTGCTTTTACCACTACAAGATATAGGCCTTATACCGACGTTTAAAGTGACGAAAATGCAAATAACAAAATTTTTCCCCGTCGTCGCAAAAAGCGTCGTTATTGGCGACACCATAGAACAGTCGGTATCACCGTCGCTATCATCATCGGTATTATCTGATATCGACGCCAATACCGACGTTGATAGCGACGATTTGCGACGTAAATAACGACGCCAATAACGACGTGAGCAATCAAATTTGTGACGCTAATAGCGATGGTAACATGGATTTATTTTTTTTGTTGGCAGGGCAGCACATATAGCACTGTGTGCTTTATTAGAGCCATACAAAATAGTTTTTGCACTGTGTACAATGCGCTTGCAAACAAAAAAAATGTATACTGAAATCATAACACTGATACATGAAATAAATACATGATCGCATAATAAGCAATTGGTACAATCATGACAAGATATCACCAATACATAGAAAATGTCTACATAGATTAGGCGACTCAAAAATAAAGGTGTGTGAGCTCCAGGGATCCAAGGGTAAGCTACATATCCTCGTCCCCCTGAAAGCTCGTCCCGCCGCAAAGGAGCATCTATAACAGAAAAAGAAACAACACATTAGTCCACCATACAATAATGCATTCTAATTAAACATGGTAACTACGGACAAGAAAGATGAGTGACTTACAGGGCTGCTGCGTCTATACAATCGGTCGATCAATGAAGTGAGACCATGCCTCTCTGCATATCGAGTCTCAAGGCCAGTCGGATCACGATTTGTAATAGAGTGTTGCAAAGAAAACAAAATGCTAATTGTTAGAAACATGATTGTTAGTACAAAGAATATTGTAAAAAAATAAACAAGCAAAACAAAAGAAAAACTTACAAAGTCGTCCAAATATGTCCTGTGGCCACCACTCCCAAGATGATGGACCACTCTGGCCTCGAGTTGTGCCCTCACCGCCTCGCGCTGCTGACTCCAACGTCCTGGAGAATCTGTAGCCTCCTCCCTCAGTCGGCGCCAGTCGTCTGCATCTAACCACTCGAGCTTTGCAGCTCCACTCTTGATTGCCTTGCGTGCGTCGGATCGTCTATGTGATATGTATGCACGCATACAATCCATTATCCAGCCCGTAGAGAATCTATCTACTGAGGGTGGCACCGGAAACTCCTCGTGCAAGGATGCTACTATGTAGTCCTTGCTCCCCTCCGGTATGTTCTTCCAATGATCCAAGACATTGTGCCGAAAAACTTGTTGGTACAACTCTCTCATGCGAGCCATCACCCTTCTCCTCTCATCATTCATGATGATGGCTCCTGACCTACCATCGACTAGATATCCATATTCCCCTGGAGTCTGCCTAAGATGGGTCCTCTCCCATCTGCGTCCACACTCCTGGGCATATCCAGGAGACCCCTGTGCATTCGGTGTACCAACCGGGGTAATATATCTCGAAGTGGCACCCACAGGGGTGCCATCTGCTGACGGCTGAGCAAAAGCCGGAGTAATTGGAGTAGACGTCCCCACAGGTATGACAAATCCCTGAGATGACGTAGCTCCAGCTGAACAATGAGACGGAGACACCGCGTCCGTGCCTCCACAGCATCCACCTAAGCCTGAGCCATGCTCCCTAGAAGGGCCACGAGAGCGAGGACTCACATCTGTATCCCGTGTCGACCGCGGGCTCACTGCCTCTGTATCTCTGCAGCATCCCCCTGGCCCCGAAGCACTCCCTCCCTTTGGCCCAAGTCGTGAGCGTCGAGCATGTCTGCTCGAAGCCGAAGCATCTGATCGCGTTGAAGTAGATCTAACAGAGCACCCTGATGAATACTGAGACAGCTCCTGGTCTGCCATATCTCTGAATCTCGTGATCTGGTTTGGAGACATGTGTATGAAGATGTCCTGTAACTCCTCATCGCTTATCCCTCAACTCATCCTGAAAATGTCACCTGCACAGACAAAAAATGATATTAGAATAATCAATTTAAATCATACAAAGAATAGTAATATAAATCATTAAAAAAAATCTCACTTAAAATACATATCTTATGTATCCTTATAAGCGATTAGTCAACGAATTGAGTAAGTGGATGCTCCAAGTATGATGTATCCTATGGTCCCATGTTAATCTCTTGACACAACTCCGCATACACTGGAAGGTCGATAGACATGTCACCACAAAAGAATGAGTCCACCTCGTTCTCAAAGAATTCTTGGATTCCTATATTTCCATCATTGTTAGCCGATGCTGGCTCCAAGCTTTTGACGGCCTCCACCCCTTGCAATATGGACCCCTCTATTTGCATATTATCTTCATCTATGCTCGGAACATCGCTTTGATCATATACTCTCGCACTTCGGGGAGTTGAAGGTATAACATACCACCATCGAGGTTGTCGGGGGTTTGGATAGAAGATTACCTATTCACAAACATGTACAAGAGAATTCAAACCATTGTGACATAAACCATGTCGTAATACAATTAGCAAAAAAATGAGTCCATGCACCTGTTCACAATGGGCCGGCAACACAAAGGTGTCGTGTAAATCTGTCCATTTTTTTTCGGAATCTATTTGGAGAAATCCAAATGGACCTCGTCGAACTGTTGCTCCAGCTCCTCCAAGTACCACTTTGAACCACTGCACATCGAATAGTATCATGGAGAAGCTACGATAATCCACCGTAACAATACTTTGCAAGTTCCCAAAATACTCCATCTCATCCACAACCGTGTCTGGATCCGTTGCTCGTCGCCGACTCTCTTGCTCGAACCTTGCTATGATACCATAGTCCATTGTGGAGCGCATTTTGTCAATACGCTCCACGTGAAAATGCTGTCCGCGCGACCACGTTGCACTATATATTTTGTACTGTACATTGAAACACTCAAATTAGATGTCGCATATAAAATTTAGATACGACAGATTCTAAACCCCTCATCACCTTTGGACTACATCCCCTCGAGAATTCCCACTCCTCCATTGAGGACCTCTATCCCTTCGCGAGACGCTGCGGTCAAAGCTCCATACAACCATCGCGTTGACATGAACCGCGGCATCTCCTCTGTGCCTTCGGGATATCGAATTGGTCGATGACACGTACTACGTTAGAATTCAGCTCGTGGTTCCTCTCGATCTTGCCTAGCGATCTAGTACTTGGCGAGCCACGTCTCCATAGAGGTATGGTGCAACATACAAAAGTGATTCACCTTCTCCTCCATTGAGGCATCCATTCTTTTTTCTACCCCATTTCCAACCACCACATCTCTAGTTAGTCTATCATCATCCTTCAGTGACCATAGCATTTCATTGTCTGGATCCACCCTTGGTAGCCATTGTGAAATATGCACTAGTGTCTCAGACACCAACTAACCTTCAGCCATGCTACCTTCTGGCTGAGCTCGTTGTCACACAAAGCCTTTCAGGGTTTTCATGAAGCACTCCAAGAAGAACATCCATCACGTATGGACAGGTCCAACAATCTCCACTTCATCTACAAGATGCACAAGAAGGTGGATTTGTATCGTGAGCATGTTGGTGGGCAGGTATTTCTCAAAGAGACAGACCGTCTCCACTGCTCCCCGCCTTGCGGATTCAATGGAGGACGTCTTAATCTCTTTCTGTGAGATCCATTGTACCAAAGTTGACAACCTGTAAATGGCCCCACGTATTTCTGGAGTAAGACATCCTGCGATCTCGATTGGTAGTACAAATTGCCACAAATGAAAAAGCATTAGGAATAATGGCTACACTCCAAATAGCAAAATGCGCATGCCAATTACAACCCATTCGTAGTACAAATCTGACAGCCCTGATAATTGGTAATCTTTAGAAAATGTGGACCTGAGAGAACGCATCATACCCGTCGGAGTGCAGATAGACTTGATTACTTGCTTCACAATGCGCTTTTCTTTAGTGGACAAAACCCAAGGAGCGCGAGGAAGCTGCACGCGACCATCAGCACTCGATTGCGGCCAAAGCGTCTCCATCTTACCTATCTCCTTCAAATCCATTCGTGCCCCTATAGTGTCTCTCTTTCCTGTTATGTGGTCCCATAGCAAGCTACCCACCTTGAAAATATGCATGGGATCCACCTGTAAGTGGGTCCAATATGGCAACTCGTAGAAAACTGAGAACTGCCGCATTCCGTTTGGATGTGATTCTGCATGGACCATTTTCAACTCGTACCAGCTTGCAGCATTCATACGTGTTGGAGATCGTCCAAGGAAACCTTCCCTGAGTTCATGATCCTCTGGCAAGAAAGCAGCGTGCCCTTGATATACCATCTTCTTCATGTGGTTTGTAACCTTCGGGAGTCTAACTGCGGCCCGCACAATGGACATGCATGATAACATGAGGTAACCAAACCTGTTCCAACACCACGACCTAGTGAATACTTGCTTGAACGAGATAAAATATAGATATTACCAATGAGAACGGAGGCCTGCTCACCTGAGCACTCTCCGAATCCTGGAAATTCATGCATCGTCCACATGAGAATGGCTCGAATATTGGTTGACCGCCGCTGACCATCGCGCCTGCTCATATCTTGCACGGTGACCCCCTCCTCCCACAAAATCTTAAGCTCATCGACTAATGGACGAAGATACAAGTCCATATTTTTGACTTTATAGCGGTCGGGGAGGAGTAAGCTAAGGATGAGATGTCCTTTCTTCGTAGAAAGCCATGGAGGGATATTGTAGTTGACAAGGACTATAGGCCACACATTGTAAGAAGTTGAGTGCAGACTGAATAGGTTCACGCTATCCATTGCAAGACCGAGCCGAAGATTCCTTGGCTCTTGGGCAAAGCGAGACCCAATCTTATTGTATATGGTATTCAATTAGCTTGCGAGTACAATGCATGATTGATATTAACTTCAAATTATCGTTTGCTGAAAATCCGCAATCGCCCGATCAATGATCTCAGATTGAAACTTGCCAAATCATCGTACGTATTCTATAAATAATCGGCGTTTTCGTCTAATTGCTAGCTTGCATTGAGAGCAAGGACGTGGGACACGCTGATTAAGATACGCCTCGCGATCTTGAACAATAGGACCTTCTTCGTTTTTCATTTTGTCTACGTGACAACAAACAATTTGTTTTTGTTATCATTCTTTTCTTTTCTTAGATTGTTATCCTCTCCTTCCATCTCTCTCTTTTTCTATGACCTAGCATATAGTATCATAGAACACTAGTATTTACTACCTAGTACTCAGTACCTAGCACATAATATCATAGCATCTTAGTATCTAGCATCTAGTACTCTAGTATCATAGTGCCAAGTACCCAGTACTATGATACTATGTAGCAGGTGCTAGGGTACCCTCTCTTTTTCTCTTTCCCTATTAGGTTTAATGATTTTTATCTCTTTTTGTCTCTCATATTTCTTTTTCTCTCTCCTCTCCATCTCATTTTCTTTTCACTCTCATTTCCCTTTCTCTCTTTTTCCCTCTCTCATTTCCTCTCCCTCTCTCACCCTCACCCTCTCTTTCTCTCTTTCCCTATTAGGTTTAATGATTTCTTCTCTTTTTCTCTCTCCTCTCCCTCTCTCATTTCCCTTTCTCTCTTTCTCCCCCTCTCTTATTTCCTCTCCCTCCCTCACCCTAACCCTCTCTTTCTCTCTTTCCCTATTAGGTTTAATGATTTTTCTCTTTTTCTCTTTTTCTCTCTCCTCTCTCTCTCTCTCATTTCCCTTTCTCTCTTTCTCCCCCTCTCTCATTTCCTAACCCTCTCTTTCTCTATTAGATTTAATGATTTTTTCTCTTTTTCTCTCTCCTCTTCCTCTCTCATTTTTTTCTCTCTCATCTCCCTCTCTCATTTCCCTTTCTCTCTTTCTCCCTCTCTCTCATTTCCTCTCCCTCCCTCACCCTAACCCTCTCTTTCTCTCATTCCCTATTAGGTTTAATGATTTTTTCTCTATCCTCTCCCTCTCTCATTTACCTTTCTCTCTTTCTCTCCCTCTCTCATTTCTTGTCCCTCCCTCACCTTGACCCTCTCTTTTTCTCTTTCTCTATTAGATTTAATATTTTTTTTTCTTTTTCTCTCTCCGCTCCCTCTCTCATTTACCTTTCTCTCTTTCTCTCCCTCTCTCATTTCCTGTCCCTCCCTCACTTTGACCCTCTCTTTTTCTCTTTCTCTATTAGATTTAATATTTTTTTCTCTTTTTCTCTCTCCTCTCCCTCTCTCATTTCCCTTTCTTTCTTTCTCTCCCTCTCTCATTTCCTCTCCCTCCGTCACCATGACTCTCTCTTTCTCTATTTTTCAATTAGGTTTAATGATCTTTCTCTCTTTTTCTCTCTCCTCTCCCTCTCTCATTTCCTTTTCTCTCTTCCTCTCCCTCTCTCATTTCCTCTCCCCCCCTCGCCCTCACCCTCACCCATACCCTCTCTTTCTCTCTTTGCCTATTATGTTTAATATCTTATCTCTTTTTTTCTCTCCTCTCATTCTCTTTTTTTTCTCTCTCCTCTCCCTCTCTCATTTTCTTTTGCTCTCTTCCTCCCCTTCTCTCATTTCTTCTCCCTCCCTCTCTCTCTCTCATTTCCCTATTATGTTTTCGTCTCCCCTCCCTCTCCCTCTCCCTCTCCCTTTCTCATTCCCTCTATCATTTCCTCCCTCTCCCTCTCTTTAATTTCCCTCTCTTTCTCCCTCTCCCTCTCCCTCATTTCTTCTCCCTCTCTCATTATATACAAATTATACAAAAAATAAATAAAAAAGAGAGATAATACACTCTCCCTTCCTCTCGTTTTCATCCCCCTCCCTCTTCCCCTCTGTCTTCCTCCCTCTCTCTCTCTTTAATTTCCCTCTCTTTCTCCCTCTCCCTCTCCCTCTCCCTCTCTCTCATTTCTTCTCCCTCACTCATTATATACAAATTATACAAAATATAAATAAAAAAGAGAGAGAATACACTCTCCCTCCCTCTCGTTCTCTCATTTCATCCCCCTCCCTCTTCCATTTCCTCTCTCTCCCTCTCCCTCTTCCTCTCCCTCCCTCTCCCTCTCCCTCTCCCTCTCCCTCTCTTTCTCTTTCTCTCCCTCCCTCCCCCTCCCTCTCCCATTTCCTCCCGCTCCCTCTCCCTCTCTTTCTCTCTCATTTCCTCTCCCTCTCTCAATATATATACACAAATCATATAAGCAAAAGTAAAAGAGAGAGAGAATGCACTCTCCCTCTCTCTCCCTCTCTCATTTCCTCCCCATTCCTCTCCCTCTCCCTCTCCCTCTCCCTCTCCCTCTCTTTCTCTTTCTCTTTCTCTTTCTCTTTCTCTCCCCCTCTCTTTCTCTTTCTCTCCCTCCCTCTCCCTCTCCCTCTCCCTCTCTTTCTCTCTCATTTCCTCTCCTAAACAAGCAAAAGAAGGAGAGAATTAAACCCTAAACAAGCAAAAGAAGGAGAGAATGGACTCATCGTAAAGATATGACAAGGGTTTGGCATGAAACGCGCTCGGGTTTTGATCCTATTTTTTTCCCTGTGGGACGTCGCTATTTGCATCACTATTTGCGTGCAACGCAAATAGCGATGCCGCTATTCCTGTGTCGCTACCCGCCATCGCTATATCTCTCTTTTCTTGTAGTGTATGTGCCTCGCGATGCCCCCATAGCGTCCACGACTCCCTCGCCGCCATCTTGGCCCCGTCTGATCCCGACGATGCAATATTTTTTACCCCCACCCCACACTTGTGTGCGGGACATGGCGGGCCTACCTTGTTTTTTTTTTCTCTATTTATTTAAAAATACCTTTACCTTTTATTTTTTAATTTTTTAATTCAAACCAATTAACTCCCTCCCCCCTTCCTAACAGTTCCCCCCTCTCTTTTCTCCCTCTTGTCTCTCCTCTTCTTTCCCTCTCTTTCTTTCTTCTTCTCTCTCCCTGACCCTCCCTCTCTCTCTCCGCTCTCCCTGATCCTACTCTCCCTCTCTCTTTCCTTCTTCTCCTTCCATCTCCTCTCCTTCTTTTCTCTCCTCCTCCTCCTCCTCCTCCCCCTCTTCTCCTTCCTTCTCCCTCTTCTCCCACTTTCTCCCTCTTATTCTCCTTCTTCTTCTTCCCTACTACTACTACTGCTACTACTGCTCCTACTGCTGCTGCTGCTGCTGCTGCTACTACTACTACTACTACTACTACTACTAAACCACCCCGTGCTGTCCGTTGCCATTGTCGCCGCTGGCTCGCTGACGTGCCGCCGTGCTGCTGCTGCTGCTGCTGCTCCTGCTACTCCTACTCCTACTGCTACTGCTACTGCTACTGCTACTGCTACTGCTACTGCTACTGCTACTGCTACTGCTACTGCTACTACTACTACTAACTACTAACTACTACTAACTACTACTACTAAACCACCCCGTGTTGTCCGTTGCCATTGTCGCCGCCGGCTCGCTAACGTGCCGCCGTGTCGCTGCTCGCCACCTGCACACATTACCTTCCCTCTTCCTTCCCACCTCCAGTCCCCCCGGCCTACCCCCTTTCCTATTGGCCCATTACCCTCCCCACCCTTCCACCCTACCCTCCTTTTCCCCCTTGTCCTACCCGCCCACCCCCTACTAGCCCCACTTCCCCCCACATACCCCGCCACCCCCACCCCCCCTTTCCCTTTCCCCTTTAATTTCCCTTCCCCCCCTTTTCCCCCACCCCATAAAACCCCCCTTTAATCCCACTTCCCTCACCCCCTACCCTACCGGCATCCGCACACCCTCACCATCCCCTTGTGTGTTCATGGTCGTGTGTACGAGTGGGTGTCCTAGCTTGAATCTGTACCGCGTCCGCGGGCTGGTTAGTGGTTGTTCACACGCAGCCATGCGTGGTCGGTGTGTCCATGGTCTATGCAGGTCTTCACATGTGAGGACATGTGTGAACTCGTTCGTGGGCGTGCGAGGTCGCTGCTATTCACACACTGCTATTCACACGCTGCTATTTCCACACAGCTATTCACACCAACTTTTTTTAAATTATTATTATTTTCCAAAAAACTTGAGAAAACACCTAAAAACACTTAAAAATGCTTAAAAATTCATATAAATCCAATCAAAACCCCAAAAATAGCTTAAAAATTCTTTGACAAATTGGAAAGTTTTTAGGATTATTTTCTTGGTCATAATTTTAAAAAATTAATTGCCAAAAATTATGAATATTCAAAATCCTTTTAAAACTCATTAAAAATAATAAAAACTAGAAATAACTCCAAAAAATTTCAAAAAATCCCACCAACTCATTTGAATATTTTTTATATGTTCCATACGCTAAAAATGCTGTATCCCTTGGAAAAAATATTATTTTAAGGCCAAATTGCTAAAATTATTACCTAAATTCATAGAAATTTCATTCTACATTCCAAAATTAAGTTGAAAACTGCCGAAAAGTATAGACACATTGTTGAAATCAGATGGTTCAATTCTCACTTAGGGTTATTGCAGAAAGCTCGTTATTAAAAATCTTTCAAAAAAATATCATTAAAAAAATCCAAAAAGACACATAAATAATAATAATAATAATAACAATAACAATACCAAACACTAATCAGAACTAAATAAACCAAATATGACCCCACTAACCTCGCCTTAATATTGCTTTTTTAAAAATAAAATAAGGTGTTTCATTTTTTGTTCAAGTTAGTGGCTTTTGCTTTTTTATTGGACTCATTGCATGTTGGGACTAATGAGCGTGCCCTCAGTTTCTTGCACACACACCCCTATTATGTATTTAATTTTTTTAATATTTCTTGCTTTATTTATTTTTTGTCATCCCATAACCATGGTTAATTGCTAAAATGAACTTTAATAACCCACTTTTCCACTTGCGCTCGCGCCAAACACACATTTTTCTAATACAACAAAATAAACCAGTCGTTCACTTAACACGCACTTCGTGTGCTACAAACACATGTAAGTTTTTTTTAAAAATGAACCCATCGTCAATCACAAATGCACACACTACATAAAAAGTGCTAAACACACACTTAATTTTTAATCAATGAATTTGTATTTAGAGACCTCAGTCTGGGACATGGAGTTTAGGTTTCGTTTAAAGCACTGCTTCACCCTAATAATTTGTAAATTAACATTTTAAGAAGGAACTGCCATTTTCTTTTTAAGGTTTAACACTTGATAAAAATTTATCCATTTTCAAATAATTTCTTAAAATAAACCATTCATTAAAATTAATTCCCCTCAGTGCACTTATTCCCCTTTTCAATAAAAGTGCTTCATGGGATGGGCACATGCCGTCTTTCGAGTTGTAATTGCTTATACTAAAGTTCTGGTTATGCTATGAGTGGGTTGTTGTTGTATTATGGTTTGGTTGCTATGACATGATTACGAGTACGGTCTGTAGTTTTACCTGATATGGGGATTCAGGGTGTTTGTTTGTCTTGCATTGCATGAAGCTTTCGGTTGCATATGTGTAGAGGTCATGCCGGATTTTTTCTAGGATGTGAATTTTTTGGAGTGGTCAGTCGATCAATCATGTCTATGTGTGTCTATTCTAGTCGATCTCTTATTTCTGGTTATTCTATTGTTTTGCAGGCATTCATTGTGATTGTCTATGTGTGTGGTGTGTGTATGTAATCTATCTAAATGGTACCTCAAGCTCCTCCTCCAGTCTAGTATGTCCCCTTGGTGTCTCACGATCATTCTTTATTGTTGGAGTCTGAACTTATTGGCAAAGAAAGCTTAGCCAAGTTCATTGCACTCTCATTACCACTCGTCCCATAGAATACTGATACTTGTGATCAATTTTTAGCCTCTTACAGTAAGAGTTCTAGTCCTATCAGAGGAGCAATTGTCCAATTGATGCCTAAAAGTTTGGGCAAGGCTATGTCTTTACCCTATCGGGGAGACTCTTTCCCTACTGCTAGACAACTGCTGTTCAATGAGGATATTCTTAAATTGTTGAAGAAGCAGACACAAGATATGTTGGATCCCAAGAAGGTTCTTACCACTTCTGGCATTAGTGTCTCCATGATCTCCAATCCTGTGTGGAAGCACCTATGCCAGTTCCTTTAGGACAGATTTATGCCTGCCAAGATACCCTCTAATTACCTTTCAAAGGAGTTGTTTATTACAGCTTCTAGAATGGTGTTGAAAGGCATGACGATTGATTGGAGTTCCTACCTTTTGTCAAAAATAGATCAACACTTTGTCAAAAGCCACAAGGGGTAATGTAACTAATGTTACATTTGGTTCCTACCTTTCTGTCTTTTTGGCATATGCTGCCCCTTCGAAATAAGTTCCTACCTTGATAGTTGATCCACTAGAAGATACTCCCCTACTGAATACTCTAATGTCGTCATTGAGGATCCTGATCCTATCCCTCTTGTGGTAGTTCAGAGGAAACGCTTAAAACGAGTGGCTGAATCAGCCCCAGCTCCTCCTCCAGTCTCTTTTCTTGATCAATCTAGTAGTCACCTACTAGCTTTCCTCACAACGCCGAATATTTCCAGAGCACATCGTGAGGGTGCTCTAGAGATTTACATCCCTTTAGTAGAAAACTTAGTAGCTAGAGATGCAATTCCCTTCCTATGCCAAGATGTTTAGTATTCTATTGAGCTCTCAGTGAATGACTACCTATATCCAATACCTCTATTCCTCTTGCTATGACAAAGTCCAATGAACCAAAGAAGAGCTGACACAAGCAATTGCAAAGCTAGCTTCTGCTCATGAACACTTTTATGATCTTTGTACCCAAATGGAGCAAGATACTAAGATCAGTTACGCTCACAAAATGGACATTTTTAGTTTGCACACTTAGTTGGTTGACACTAAAACCCAAGTGGTTAATGTGACTGAGGAACAATATAGATTGTTGAAGGAATCTCAAGAGCTTCTACACTAAGTCCTGAGCAACCAGTTTCTTCTTTGACCCCTGCGGACTTGGCAGTTCTCCAATGACAGGCCACGTTATGTCCGTTGTTCCAAGCTAAAGTGGAAAGATTGTAGTCCCACGATGGACTTATTATAGTCTTTATTTGAGCAATTTCAATAGTATATTCCTTCCAACCATTCCTTTTTTTTCCATTATCAATTACAAAAGTTGGCATTCTATATTAAGCTCTCAACCATGGATCTACCTCTCCCAGAGGATGGTTGGAGCGGAGCTTGGTCTTCTGATTTGCTGACAGAAGTAGTCTGTATGGTCTTTGAAGATTTTGTGACTTCGGATATAATGCGGATGTCTTATATGTATTTACAAGGTGATCTGTTGATTCCAGATGATGAAGATCTGGCTTGGTAATGTAGGGGATGTGGTCTTACAAGCTACCTTGTACATCGAATATTTGGAGTTGAGGATAGATGAAATGTTCCAGTACTATTCTTCTAAAGTGATTGCTTGCCTTGATACTTTATGGCATATAATGATTGATTCTGTAGTCCTGAATTGATGACAGAATAAAGCCTCTACTCATGTGTAGAACACTAATAAACTGAGGGTGGATCTTTTAGCTTATCTTTCCAAGAACCATTCCTTTGATTCATCCTTCTTTGATGCCTACCATCGACGATCTACTTTAGGTCCCTCCATTCCTAGCTTATCTTATTATCAACAAATGGCCCATCGATACGATGCTTATTTTTCCCTTTATCAATCCAACTCAGCAGCCACCTTACCTCTCCTTTTCCAACCTCAAGGTGCTCCTCAAATTCCAATCTTTACCTATTGTTCTTTCATTGAAGATAGAGTATTTTCCCCTTCTTCGCCTTGTCCTTCCCCATCTATCCATATTCCTTTCACTTTTCCCGCTTATCAACTAACACCTTTCTTAATTGATTCACCTAAATTATCCGCTTATCCTTCTTTAGCTTATTCCTCATTTTATGATTTTGCCTACCCATCTCTTCATCCTCTTTTACCTATTCCTCTTCCATCTCCTACCACTTCTATTTCTCAACCCCCTTAGTTGGTTAGTGGGTATGAAGGACTTGATTAGATGATTCCAAAAGAAGAGGATGGAGCTCAATTGATTCTCTTATGGGACCGCAAATTAATTGGCCATTAATTCCAGGGGATTGGACAACTGCTAGTCAAGCGTACCAAAATTATCTCCATTTTGCCCAACAATATTCACAATCTCCAAATCCTTTAGTGAAATTGACAGCCCACTTTGCTCAGTACCTAGCATATATGCATAGGCATTCCCATAATGATCAAAAGGCCATTCCAAAGTTATGTATGAATGTCAATGTGAACATTGATTCCCAACAACTGGATGTCCTATATTTTCATGCCCTTTGTCTACCTAGCAGATACCTTGTTTTGCTAGAAAGGAATTCCTGCCTTCAATTCTTTCAAAAGATTCCAAAATCTTTTGTAGATGAATCCTTATCCATGGATCCTTTTCATAATAATCAAGCTTTCAAGAGGGATCATCTTCACTAATACCCCTGGATGTATCTTTTATGCTTCTTAATGATATATCTCTCTTTTGGAGGTGCCATTGAGATGGTTGTTTTGTGTGTCCTGTGCTAATTTCTATGTGATGAGTTCGCGGTGGTTGAATATTGGATTTGTTCGAGATCTCTCTTTTCGACTATTGGCAGTGCTGGTGATGGTGGATGGAAAGCCTACAATGCAAAGCTGAAGCACCTCTTATATCCTTTACAAATTTGTCATGACTTACTATTGTTTATAAGATGTGCTACTAGATAACAATGTTTTCCTTTAGTTGTATTCTTTCTTAGATACAAGTGACAAGTTGGGGTCGTAGTTGGGTAGATTATTGAAGATACTAAAGAAGATCGAGTTGAGCTCTTAATGAACCTGTATTATCCCTTTCTTACATCGCAAAGGATGCTTCCTTATTAAGTGTGGGGATATGTTGAATGCTGAAATGACTAGATTTTTTGGTTGATTTTTGTTGTTTTTGAGGCATGAATGATTGATTTTTGATGGTTTTTGAGTGATGTTTGGTCGTTTTGGAAGTGTTTGAGAGTGTTTTGGATGATATTGATTATTTTTTGGAAGATCGTGATAATTCTCAATAGAAATATGAGGTTTTGTGATGTTCTGATAGGTTTTGTTGAGGTTCTGATTGGTTCTGATACCTTCTGTTTAGCTTCTGTTTTGTTTTGATTTTCTTTTATATGAAGCATGAATTAATGATTGATGAAGGTTCAGGTTCTTTTGAAAGCTCATTCAATAGTTTTTGATATTTTGTAATGGTTTTAGTATGAGTTAATGAGGTTCTGATATTTTCTGTTGACCTTTTGTAACCCTTTGTTGAGCTTCTATAGAGCCTTTGTTCCTACTCTGTTTCTATTATATTCTGTTCTGTATGTCTTTGTAAGTGTTCTGTGGAATGTATGCATGACTTTGGGAAAGTTTTCTAGCCTTGGAAAGATGTGAATGTAAGTTCAAAAGAGCTCAAGGAAGTGGAAGAAGTAGCTGTTGAAGACTCAAAAGAAGACTGGAGTGAAGTGATAGTAGTGAGCTATGAAGAGTCTATGTAGTGGCTATGGTGACCTTTCATATTAGACACATCTCTTGGAAGGGACTTCCATGATCTAAGAAGGATTATTATGAGTGATTATTGAGTACTATAGAGAGGAGATGATGTACTATTGATTGAGAGAAAAAGAGAGAGTCAAAGATAGCCAATTCTATGCAAAACAATGTATCTATCTATGAGAGACTATGAGAGAAAACTATGAAGCCAATGATGGTTGTGGTTCTCTAAAGAATGAAACAAAAGCTTACAGTTGATGTTACAAGATAGATTTTCTTACAATAGAAACCCTTTTTCCTTGGCATTCCTCTTGGGGCTTCAAGTTCATAGAATCCTCGATGTGTCAGTAGAGATAAGCACTATCTTGGATGAGAGAGGGAAAAGTAGCTCAAGGAAAGGTAAGGAGAAAGCAAAAGAAGCACATGTTACTCCAACTCTCCTCCTCGATATACAAAAAAGTAGATGTAGCGAATGCATGCCAAATGAAGAAAATGGAGTAGCTGCTGTAGGGTCAAGATTTTGAGCTTACAAAGCACCAATCTTCACAATAAACCACCAATGGCCAAGAAAAATAAAAACAGTAGTAGGTTGAGTCCACAAAGGTCACTCATTACTATCCAGAGTAGCATGGAAAAGTGGGTGGACTAGAGGCCCTAGAGAATATTAAGCAAGGAACTATAAAGAGACAAAGCTGAGGCACTCAAAGAAAAGCATGAGTTGCAAGAAAGGATAGAAGTGACCCAAGAGGAGTATGAAATTTCATCATTTAGGCAGAGAAGCAAACTCTAGAGTTCTAGATGAAGAGGAAAGAAAAGGAGATTGCATTTCAATAGGAAACGTCTCAACAACTCAATAAGAAGGAATTAGTGTTAAAAGAACACTTTTAAAAGACACTACAAGACAAGAAGAACTCTCAATAGGAATATTTTCAAAGAGCATTACAGGAAAAGAGGTTGTCTTAAGGGAGGAACTCCAGAAAGAACTACAAGAAAATGAGAAATCTTTACAAGAAGAAATCTAGGAAACCAAAAGATGAGATGTAGCACAAATAAAAGAGCTAAAAGAGGAACTAAATGTAAAGGAGAATGCCATATTGAATACTATCATTGAGCTTCAAGATGCAAGGTTAGAGCTAAAGGATTATAGAAAAAACAATGATACATTGAGCAAGTAGATAGTTGAATTAAACCACTTGCTAACATAGAGTAGCCTTCAGCTTTCTCAAGAGAAGGCTAAAATGCAACATAAGGAAAGAGAACATGAGCAATATCTATATGAGAGAGAACAATGGAAGATCACTTTTGATACCCTACATTAGACATTGACTAACCAACTGGCCCAAGTTGTGAACTCTATGGAAGTGGAAGCATGACAACTACATTGGGAGATGCTCTTGAAGCTATTGAACAATCTAGGAATTTCTTTGTATGGGAAATCCGAGTACACGCTCTAGCTAGACACTTACAAATACATCCTTGCCAAGCAACAAGAAATTTATAGGGAAGTGCCGTTAGAGCCTACATACCTTAGACAAATGATCCTAATCAATGCAAGGAACAACTTGAAACTACATGTAGCATCTTGGATAGCATGGAATAGATCATGAAAGTCTGTTTAATGATAGTTGAACTAGCCAAGCAAGACCTCATATGACACCAAAAACAAAAAGACCACGAGGATCACGAGTTATAAGTAAAGGGTCTTCTATAAGATGTGTCTTCTCCTCGTAGGTCCCCTATTCCTTTGAAAGCACCAAGTGTCATGACACTGTCAATATATTTTCCAAATCTAACACCCTTATAGGATTTCATAAAAGGGCCCATAAAAGAACAAATTGCCTCATAAAAAGAAGCCAATGATGCTATGGAAGAAGAGATTAAGGCACAATCATAAAAAGTATTAGATCACCCCATTTTGCATGAGTTCATGAAGAATGAAGAGGAGAATAGCACAGAAGAAAAGCCAAAGGAGAAAATCCAGAGGTATAAAGCACAAGAAGAATCCAACAAGGCACTAAATTTTATTTCAAGATTGGAGGTTGATAAGTTTAAAGAGTCCCTAACCCCACAAGTAGTTAGAGACCTTATCCAAGTGGCCAACAACATAATAGAGAAATGGACTTGCCAGGTGGATCATGATCCCTTCAGAGCATCCTATCAAATTATGGGAGGGGCAAGTGGATATCTCACTATGAATCCTTCAAAATATTGGCCGAGATAGCCAGAATGGAAGGGGAGGGGTAGGTTGATATCACCATGAATGCTCGAGAAGTTTAGCCAAGATAGCCAAAATGAAAGTACCCAATCCTAGAGTAGGACATAATAGCATGAAACGCTTTTATCTATGCTAGTGAGATTGATCAATAAAAGCCACTTCTATGTCCTGTCAACATGGCATGGAGTATGAAAAAAAAGAGCATGGAAGGTATAACTTATGTGAGATTCTAAATATAAGTGCCCTTGACAAGAAGAAGATCTATCTATTTCAACCCCTCCACCTCATTCCTTCTTTCATAAACTTTGTAAGAATCTCACCAATTTCTTAGACCCTTTCTTCATCACGACATGTAATTATTGTTGCCTCCTTATCATCCTACTTTGATAGCCCATCACAACCTACAAGGAAAGGTTGCTGCCACTCTTCTTTGACATAAATACTAGAATTGATCTAATGGCTATGATATGGCTCCATTTTCAATCCTTACTATTACTCATCTATTATATTGAGCTTTTGACAAATATGATAGACAATATATTTACTCTATGCACTCAACGAAATCACAACTACAATTATGTAACTTAGAAAAAAAAATGCATGCTTACTAAAGGATGCCTCCATCATGCACTCAAGCATGTCCCCAAGTAGTGGAAATAACTTTTAAAATTATTTTTAAAAAGAGGGGATGAGAAAAAAGAGAAAAAGAAAAAATGGAAAAAAATGAAAGATAAGCACGACACTATCACAACACCTAGGGGCCACCCTAGCTAGTTCTCCCACATCACAACCTTAGGGCCAATTGACATGATATCCCAATATTTCTTGGTAGACCTGTCACCTTGTGGATGGCATATCATAGTAACCATTCATTAATTAGGTCTAAGTGTGGGACAAGGATTCCTTGGAGCTCAATCCATCTCCTAATTTCACTACACAAGCACCTCACATCAACAAGACAAGTGGACACACCCTCAAGGATATCACAATGACAACTATAAGAATCACCTAAAGTACCATCAACATCGATGGCCCATGTTTTATACTTCCTCTAACTTCCTCCACCTCTAGCAACCATCATCTTCCTCCTTACCATATTTTACATGTTTCCCTTAGACTATCACAAAAAGTTGGCCCTCCATGATCTCATCATCCAACTGACCTAGCACTTCTCACCGACCACATAGTGCCTCTTTGGTGTAAGTGCCATGGGACTAACACTCCACTAGGAGAGGGGTGTTGAATTAGCTACAATGGAGCTTCTGTGTAGAGATGCAAGTTGAGAGAGAGAAGAGATAGAGACACACAGTTTCTGGTACTGAAGAGCGTACCTCAATAATGATTTAAGATAGGTATATGTACTATGTGCAACCTGGCCCTTACGGGTGGACACAAGCATTGCCCTTTATCCCAACAACCTCCCCCCTAAAGGCAATGTGCCCAAAGGTAGAGGAAAAGAATTAGCTAAGTTTAAGCATGTAAAAAGCTTAAGAGACTATACCTATCCAATACCCATCATCTGCCGCAACAACGGGTAAACCTCTTTGCTGGAAGACCCTTCACGAGAAGGTCTACAGGGTTATCATCAGTGTGCACCTTGACCAGCTCAGTGCTCTTGCTATCAAATACCTCTCTAATGAAATGATACTTCAATTGTATGTGTTTTGTCTTTGCATGAAAGATAGGGGTTATGTGCTAACATGATAGCACTCTGACTATCATAATGGAGAACATGAACCTCAATAATCCCAAGCTCAGCAAACCAAACGTGACAATGATAAGGCCTCTTTACATGCCTCACTGGTATCCACATACTCTCCCTCCGTATTAGATAGTGAAACACACTTTTGTAGCCTAGATATCCAAGAGATAGATCCCCTTGGGAAGTTAAACACATACCCTATAGTGAACTTCCTACAGTCCGCATGTCGAGCATAGTCTACATCTGTAAAGCCAATGATAGATGCCTTCTACTTACCAAAGTAAATGCACAAATCCTTTGTGCCCTTGAGGTATGTCATAATACCTTTCACTGTTGTTAACCCTCAAAAGAATGAAGGTGGAAAATATGGAAAAGCTAAAGCCGAAGACAAAGAAAAAGGCCAAGGCAAAGAGAAACGGAAGACAAAGACGCACAAGGAGAAGAGTCCTAAATAAGGGAGAAAGGCGCACAAGGAAAAGCGCAAGTCAAAACTTTTGTAAAAGAGCGCAAGCGCATCATGGTTTAATTCAAGGAGCGCCGAGCTCTCACCTGTGCAATTTGTAAATGTAGATGGGTGGTGGAAAGGAAGCTAGGAAGATAGAAGGACAATGGGAAAAAGGGCCTAGGCTACGGCCAGCCATGTAAAAAAGGGAAAAAGGGGATGACCGTCCAAAAAGGGATTTAGGGTTTTGTATATAAAGTTGAAAAGTGAATGAGAAGCTCATTCTTGTGTGTGGCCAAAAGTGGCTCTCCTCTTCTTCTTCTTCTTCTTCTTCTTGTTCTTGCTTGATTGAGCTTGTGCTTGAGAGAGGGAGTGTGAGAGCGCGAGGGAGGGAGTGTGTGAGGGTGAGGGACCGTGGGGTGGAGAAGCTCTCCATCTTCTCCTCTCTTCTTCTCTTCTCTTATCTTCTCTTGTCTTGCTCATGGCAATGGAGCTTGGAGCCCAGAGTGGGAGGATCGAGCTTGCTTGAAGCTTGCACTTGGATCGTGGAGCTACCGGAGTGCGCGGGAGAGGAGGTAACTCGAACGGCACGGAGATAAGCTCACTACACCCGTAGATATGGATGGCGCGTCGGTTATGTGAGAGGTAGCCATTAGTGCTCGGCTTGGAACGCTTGAAATAATAAGCGGTCAGTGGGTCTTGGCAGTTGAGCGAAAGCTCCCACATTTTGGTTCTGTTGCCGCGACCAACAGATTCAAGCTTGAGCACTTGCGTGCTTCGAATCAAGCATCAAAGTAAGGGTCTCCCCGAACCAGTGCTTGAGATAGGTAGGAAGTGAGGGGGTTGAAGATGGTATTTGATCTCCTTGGCAAGTAGGTTTTTGTTTTGTTTGAGGTTTATGTTGAGAGATGGAGTAGTGTAGGTATTTACCTTGTGATTTGGATGCATTAGAGTAGGAGAAAACAAGGAAAAACAAAGAAAACAAGCACCAGGGTTTATTGTTGCAAAACAGGGCAAAAATCGTGCAAGAATTGGCAAAATGCTTGCTAGTGATGCATAAGATCGGCATGTGAGTGATTGGGGGCACCAATACCATGCCCGGGAAGGGGTATAAGAGCCAGGAGGCCAAGGGAGAGCTCATTTGTGACTGTTCAATTTGAGAAAGAGAGAGAGAGAGAGAGAGGGAGCCATTGCACGATCCGCCCGATCTAGCCATTGATGAGCCTATTACGCTAACTAGGTACATAAAACCCTTCCCCTATCATTCTAGATAGGACTTGGAGGTTCGTGCTTGGAATGGTTGAGTATATCACAAGAATCGAGCAAGATCGGCATCATGCTGTTTCCGTCGCGCCACATTCGGTCCGTCCGAGCAATCGCTTCTGGGCCGAGTCCCAGAATTGGCCCTAGGCCTCTTACCATTCGGCCCTCGGCCCCTTACCATTTGGCCACTCGGCCTGAAACCCTAGTCAGCCCTCCGTCCGAGCCTGAAACCCTAGTCAGCACATTCGGCCCATGGCCACACCCAAAATTCGGCCCTCGGCCAACTGTGTTTCGACCCATCCAAATTATCATGTCCAAACCTGCCATTCGGCTCGTTCGAGCAACCCACTCGGACCCTGCAATTCGGACCAGTTGGTCCGAATGCAACTTTTTGTCAAATCTGTCAGAAATTTGACCCGACCCAGCAAACACGCATTAGCGAAACCTGTCGAAATCCTTTGGGTGCTCAGAACTTGGTTCTGGCACACGTAATAGGAAAAAACCGTAGCAACAGCCGCTTTGCAGCCAGGGGTAGGCAATTGCGAGACACAGAGACTTAGACGCAAACCGCTGAGTTGCAAAACTTGATTGGCAAAAAACGAACGCTGCAACATATTAGAAAGCCGTTGAACCTGCCAAGATGACCAGAAAATTGACCAACAAACCTATCAGGCCAAAACGACACGACAGTGCGTAAGACACTTAGAAATTAGTTGCCACACTCACCTTGAATTTTCGCACTTGAAGCACACTTAAGGAAACTGAAAGCCTGATTGAGCACAAGCACACAGGAGAGGACACACACGTTGAGTGGCCATAAATCGAGGATTGTATTCGATAAAGGAACTTACTCAGATAAAATCACTCAAGGACCCCACCAGTAGGAGAGGACCCCCGCAGAGCGGGCCCTACCCCCTCTGCACCTCCCCCAAGTAGGTGGGAGAGAAAGCACGCATCGTGATAGGTCCTCCAAATCGGATCCTAGAATAGCAATAGCTCTACATGAGCATGGATTCGTCCTGGCAAAAGAGCAACCAAAAGCCCGTGCCTGCAACAGAGACCCTAGAACCTCAATAGGCCCATCTAGCCAACAAGGGCAAAAAGGCCACACCACACAAACACATATGTGTTGCATTCGGACTGCATCTAATCAAGGCGGAAAGCAACAACATCAAGCTACAATTGTGAGAATGACTAGATATGACAGTCTTGATGATAGATGCTCCTTAAATAGCACTGCACCGACGATCCAAGGCACCAGTGGAGAATCCACATCTGGTCGTGTAGTTGGGGGCTCAGGGGCATCCGTCAGAAGGCTTAAATGGACAAGCCAGGACCCGGAAGATGAAGACATAGTACCACCTACTTATCTTAGGGTCAAACTCACCATGAAAAGAGAGCATACTATCGATGCTCTGATTGATGAAGGAGCAGATTTTAACATCTTGACCTATGAATTATGGACCCTACTAGGCCAACCAGAGCTCACACCGACTAGTGCAACTCTTAGCCCTTATGGGGGACACCCACAGGCACTCATAGGGAAGTGCAAAATCCTTGCGACAATTGAAACGGAAAGCTTGCCTATCCTATTTCATGTTCCTCCAAATAGTGCTAGCTGCGGGAAAGAAACCCTCCTAGGAAGACCCTTCAAAAGGGTGACCAAGTGTGAGGCTGACTATGTAGCACAGAGGATACACCTGACACTATCGGGTGTAAGAATAGTCACGACCTTTAGCAAGGGTGACCTCATTGAACCTCGAGGGAAAGGCAAGCAGGGTGCTGACATGACAGTCAAGATTGCTGACAAGAGCGGGGACTTGTTGCAAGAGTTAATACAAGCGCAGGTAGAACAACGAGAACCAGTGAGTGAGGCCATGTCGGAAACAAGAAGGTCAGGAGACACTGCCAAGGAAGGGCTTTGGACTTACAAACATCGTAGAAGAACCCCAAAAGAAGCCCAAGCCTTATAGACAGAGGCATCGACTGAGAGTCTATACAACACCATGATGGATATCCAAAGCGTTGCTACTGGCTCAAGGGCATTATGCAGGTAACCGATGGATTTGGGTACTAAAATCCCCTGCTAAATTGCCTCCATCAGCGGAAGGCCAGAGTGCATCAAAAGCAAGGAAGCACAGGAGGAAATCTAAGAGAAACTCTAGGTCTCGAGGCAACAAACAAGACATGATTGTTCAAGAGAAAGAGCCTCAGCCTAACATGCTAAATAAACAGATGTCACATGTAGCCATTGAGCATGCACAAAAATCATTCGTGCCCAATGAGCCCTTGATCTCCCAAGGGGAGAATAAGTATCATAGGCACAACATTGCTCATGGCAAGGCTGCTTGCTCAATAAAGCAAATGGCACAATCGTCTAATAGCCTTGAGCAAATCATACAGCTAGTGCCAAGTCCACCCAAGAGTCCTAGATCTCCTACATCCTCTTTTTCCAAACAGACACAAGAAGCACAACAGTGGTCGTCAATGGCAGCTGCTCACTCCCAATCCCTATCTCCATCGAGGCTTCCAAATATCTGAGAGGAGGGACAGGACACCATCTGTAGCTCTTGACCCAAGGATAAGCCTGAGCAACCTGATGTGACTAGATCAACTCATGCTCGATCTACACAGATGAGTGCTCAAAGGGCAACAAAAGACATGACCACTTCCAATTGCCCCAAGGACTTGACACTGCAATTCACAGAGGGTAGCCAGCCCACTAAACTCGCGGCTACTACGTCCGACCACTTAGCCGTGACAGTGACCCTTGCAGAACGTGTCCCTAGCAGTTTACCTGTGGAGGAGGTGTCGCAACCAACTTCATTGACAACCCCAGCACTTCCAAAGCGCCTAAAGCCTGGGCTAGAGGAGTTAAACTCAAGACAGTTGGCCGAAGAGCTAGGCTCTTTTAAAAGGGAGGTAGTTGTGCTCTCACAACCTAACGAGGCTATTCAACAGGCCATGGCCATGTACCATAAGGACACACTAGAGAAAGAGAATGCTGAGGCCCAACCAAGCACATCAACAGTTGACCTAGCCCAGGGTCCTGAGTCGTTGAGAGATGCACCTTCACTGACCAAGAAAAAGAGGAGAAAAAAACGAAGACAACAGCAATCATAAGTGGTTATGGACCCCAAGAGCCTTGAGACCAAGAGCGATGGAGAGCTGGGGAATAAAGCATCAAGCCCACCCACCAATGAACCCGTTGATGTCTCTCTTAATAGCAATGAAACCTCAGCCACATCTATGTGCTCTGAAAAATCAAAGCAGCTGTTGCCATCCACAGTTGCTTCCAGCACACAATCCACCGACAATAAAACTCACGTCGATCAATCAAGAGTGGATGCAACGTTGTCACAACAAGGTGACAAATCTATACTAGTCACATCTAAGAAGAACCCGGATGAAATAGCCGCAAAACCTCAGGAAAAACGCAGAATCCCTGAGAGCATAAGCAATCCTAGCGTTGACCAATCTTGCTCTTCTAGACCTGAACCCCCAGCTAGGCTAAAGCCTTGACAAATTCCTAGAACCTTGCATGAGATGGCAATCGAGAAAGCCTTCGTTGAACATAGAAGTGTCACAAAATGCTTATTTGAGTTGGATGCTAATATCAAGGTGTTCGCACGAGTCTACGTGCTTGCGGACATGGGCACAATCCCCAAGGAGCAGCTTGAAGATTACTTGCCCTTCCCTCTATCCTGGGAGGAGCAAGAACATCTTAACGAGCACTACGATAGACTTCTACATGAACACATGCGACTCATCACTGACGAGGAAGCCGACAAATTGCGCTTAACTGTCACGTTCAATGAAGTGCTCTGCCGACTAAATCTCGTAGACATAGAGCAACTAAAGCGACTAACAAAAGGCCGAAGTCAATTTGAATAGCGTTGGTGTGAAAACCACGTTGCAATGGCCGAACTAGGGGCTTGGATCATGACAGTCTCTGAGGAGCGATTGGCCAAATGGCAGTCTCAAAGAGACCCAACCTATGTGGCACCAACTTCATTTCGAGTGCTAACTGGCATTTGGGGTGTGGACTTAGCTGGAACTAGCCTAGAGAGCTCCTTGATTGATAAGGTTCTCACTGAGGAGGAGTTACACATTGCCAGTAGACTCAGACAAGGTTCCATGCTGCTCGATGTGGCAAAATATCTATCGGCACTAAGTAAGCTGCCACGAGTGCTGGATGCATGTGCCACGCTCCAGTACAACCTTGAGTTCTACAATTGGTTCTTATCCTCGTGAAGTGACATGGATCCATAAATATGTATATAAATAAACATTGATGTTTGTGTCACCATGTATAAACAACATCAACACACACAAGCAATGATAGTCAAGCGCAGGGAGAAGAGTTGGGTCGGACAGGCTAAGCTTCTCAAATCCTCCTCTTATCACGCATCTAAAAGCCGTGTGACCATCCCCATCTCCAAGTGAAGGGCATGCAACCCACATTACTGCCCCAGGGAGCCTTGACCAACAACTCTGATGGTGTAGACAGGGTATAGTCCCTTCCCATACACCTTCTTCCCTTCCGGACTACCCTTCCGAGGAAGTGCCTTGCCTAAATCCATGACCGCCAGCCGACGTAACTCGGCGTGAACCAAGATCTACTAATGGCAGGAGGCTAAATATACATCACGGGGGCCATTCCTCTATAACAATCACTGCATGCACTACCCCTCCCCCTCTCGTCCTATGCGCTTGACGACCCAACATAATCCCTTACATATAAATGATCTTATCATGAAACAAATCCTAATCCTTCATTCGCATCTTACAGGTCCCCCTATGAGGAAAGCATGGAGAGCCAAAAACAACTAGCTTGCAAGGACGCTCTCCGCAGCTGACGGGAACGTGCAGCACGTGCCCCTCCATCGGTGCACTACATGCCCACCCTCAGAAGGCACGCTAAGAAGCGAGGCCCTAAACGACACCGTCCCAGACGAAGGCCGAAGAATCCTCGGGCCAAGAGTGTCGTGACTTAAAGAAACGCACAGCATGAGGCAACGCCAATTGCACATACCCCCAACGTACGCTCGGGCACCAGGTGCTCATGAAGTGACAAAGCGGCCACGGATAGGGCAGAATTTAATAAATTATTTAAAGACATTCTGGAAATGGCAACGGCTCGAGACTACACTATTCATGTCCCGGCCGACATGTTCCCCGCCCAGCCTCACGGGAGCCCCGCACTAGTACCGCCCCGGTCACCTAGCCAACCGGACTCACCCCGCCTCGTACCTATCAATTGAATCCCTATAATGTACAAGTAGCTTGACAAGTCAGCATGCCAGAACATTTTGTTTTTTGATGAGTAAAGGGACATACCCACTTGTACACGTTCGCGTTACTTCTCCTTCATGTATGTGACCTTAACAAGCAATGAAATAGGCATCCCAATGGACATCATAGAATTCTAAAAAATTATGTCTTATCATGATTGCATTTGTTCGATGCACTTAACACAAGCGAGTATATACTCTCATGAAGTGAGAAGTGGATGCAGGATAATACAGGTCCTTGTGCGAAAGTGCGAAAGTGCCCAATCACTGCAAGACCATTGACCCCACGAAGAGCCGTGACAAAGCCACGCTGCCGAAAGCAAAAATCACCCTTGCCGACCAACCACATCGCATGGCCCAACGCACATTCATGGGCCACGCTCCCTTTCTAGGTCAAGCCCTATAGTTGGCTCACGGCAATCGTTACCTCAACTGTACCAACATCGCGTGTGTCGCAAGCAGGTTTGAATATCTCAAGTGTAACTCCCCATCTCAACGACTGCTTCTCTAACAACGAGGCTAGGGTACAATCATCACTGTAATATCCATTTCTTGAGCCTTCAAAGCTTGACATTTTCCAACCCACTGAAAGGCTGATAGCCTCAACATATTGCAATGGTTGTACTCAGGCAAGTCAAAAAAAAAGGGAAAAAAGCACAAGAAAAAGCAACAAAAAAGAAAACAAATTTTTTAAAAGAAAAGAAAAGAAAAGAAAAAAGAAACAGAAAAAACAAAGAGCAGAAATGAACGAAAAGAAGCACTCACAATCACAGCACAGCACCTAGGGGTCCTCAAATTAGGTACGTCCAGTGACCTTGATTGATTGGCTCCGTCCCTAGTCCCCTAGCCCTTTAGCATCACCCACAATTCTTCAGGGCACATCAAGAGCGGGACATACCTAGGGAGCTTGTCTCGCCTATGGTTAGACCTATCACCCTGACCCACTTGCATAATTCCCTCTTGCACTCTGCCTTAATACCATTGCAATCAATTGTGCTAAGCACCGCACGATTGGCCATGAAATGTACACCGTCCTCATCAAGCAAGTCCAACAGCTTCCGGCTCTAACGAAAGTGCGGTGTCCCTATATTCAATTATGCTCCGTCGTGTAGTCACAATGCGAAGGATGTCTCATATACCTTCACATGAACTTCTTCTCAACATGGATGACTTTGCTACATCAACACATTGTTACGAGAAACTAGCCCGTGGTCTTCTAACTATGTAATATCTAAATATGCACGAGCACTCACATAATATTTGCACCGAAGTATATTCATAGTTTGGGTCCTCAAGTGCAGGATAATACTCTCAGCTTGCTTAGAGTTCGACATGTCTCCCAAACTAATCAAAATATGTCTTGTGCACAATAGAGAAGACTAGCACTATCCTTAGGGAAAGACCACGTGAGAGGTTTTCCATTGCAGGTGTTGAAGACTCCAACGAAAGTGTCGTTTGCTCTTCATCAACACCCAACTCTGAATGCTTATCCCTTACCATCCGACAAGCCCGCAAAGAATCGTCATGTGCAGAATCCCCAACAAACCAACACTTGTGCTGGCCATCAATGCAATCCCCAACACAGAATAGCCCTAGCACCAACTCCAACAACCTTCCACCAGCCACCTTGGCCACCAACAGACCTCCAGGACCTTCTGCCACACCACCACCAACAATCCTCCACAAAAACCACAGGCGTCCTTGTCACCCACGTCTTCGGTGCCTGCTACAGCCTACTACCTACAATGGTGAGTGCCATGGGACTGGCACTCATTTAGGAGGGGGGTAATGTTAACCCTCAAACGAATGAAGGTGGAAAAGCTAAAGCCGAAGACAAAGACAAAGGCCAAGGCAAAGAGAAACGGAAGACAAAGACGCATAAGGAGAAGAGTCCTAAATAAGGGAGAAAGGCGCACAAGGAAAAGCGCAAGTCAAAACTTTTGTAAAAGAGCGCAAGCGCATCATGGTTTAATTCAAGGAGCGTCGGGCTCTCACTTGTGCAATTTGTAAATGTAGACGGGCGGTGGAAAGGAAGCTAGGAAGATAGAAGGACAATGTGAAAAAGGGCCTAGGCTACGGTCGGCCATGTAAAAAAGGGAAAAAGGGGATGATCGCCCAAAAAGGGATTTAGGGTTTTGTATATAAAGTTGAAAAGTGAATGAGAAGCTCATTCTTGTATGTGGCCAAAAGTGGCTCTCCTCTTCTTCTTCTTCTTCTTCTTCTTGTTCTTGCTTGCTTGAGCTTGTGCTTGAGAGAGGGAGTGTGAGAGCATGAGGGAGGGAGTGTGTGAGGGTGAGGAACCGTGGGGTGGAGAATCTCTCCATCTTCTCCTCTCTTCTTCTCTTCTCTTCTCTTCTCTTCTCTTCTCTTGCTCGCGGTAATGGAGCTTGGAGCTCGGAGCGGGAGGATTGAGCTTGCTTGAAGCTTGCACTTGGATCGTGGAGCTACCAGAGTGCGCGGGAGAGGAGATAACTCGAATGCCACAGAGGTAAGCTCACTACACTCGTAGATATGGATGGTGCGTCGGTTATGTGAGAGGTAGCCATTAGTGCTTGGCTCGGAACGATTGAAACAATAAGTGGTCTGTGGGTCTTGGTGGTTGAGCGAAAGCTCCCACAACTGCTCCCCAATTCTTCTTGCTAGGGTTTGCCATGTATCTGCTAACCACTCCCACTACAAAGGCAATGTCTGGACGTGTATCAACCATAACATACATCAAACTGCCAAGGACTGAAGCATACAGAATCTTGGCCATTTCAACCTTTTCATCATTAGATGTAGGGCTATCCTTTACACTGAGTTTCACATATGGAGGCAATGGAACTCCGATTACTTTATCCCCTCCATATTGAAACGTTACAAAAACTTGGATACATACTCCTGTTGAGATAGATAGAGTAACCCCTTTGATCTATCTTTGAGTATCCGCATCCCAAGAATGTGATTAGCATCACCAAGATCCTTCATGTCAAAGCTGCCATGAAGACTTTTCTTCAATGAATCCAAGGCATGAGTATCCTTGCCAGCAATTAGCATGTCATCAACATAAAGAACCAAGATAATCAGGCTATCATCTGCTGCCTTCTTGGTGTACAAGGATTGATAAACTTGACTTCTTTGAAAGCCCGGAGACTACACGAAAGTATCAAAATTATGATACCATTCCTGTGGTTCTTGTTTCAGCCCATACAAAATCCATTTCAGTTCACATACCATCGTCTCTTTGCCTTTAGCAACAAAACCCTCAGGTTGCTACATATATATGTTCTAATGCAGATCACCATGTAAGAATGCAGTCTTTACATCCATCTGTATAAGCTCTATATCTTCAGCAATAGCCAAACCCAAAATGGTTCTTAAAGTAGTCATCTTGACTACAAGAGAGAAGATCTCATCAAAGTCAATTCCATGTTCCTACTTGTATCCCTTTGCAACCAATCGTACTATGTACTTTGGCAAAGAACCAGAAATGACCTTCATCTTGTAAACCCACTTGCATGGAAGATTTTTATGCCCTTTAAGCAACTACACCAAGTCCTATAGTACCATTCTTATCAAGTGATTCCATTTCCAATAGCATGGCCTTGAACGACTTCTTGCTATCTAGTCTAGTCATTGGTTCCTTGAAGCATGATAGATCACCACAATCCATTAACATAACATAATCTACAGTATACTCTGCACCAGGAATAAACCTGTCAGGTGGTCTCGATGGTCGAGTCGACCTATGAAGCAAAGTCTCAGCATTTGCTGACTGATGGGCCTACAAATCTACATTTACAGGTTGCTGTCCTGAAATATGGACCTGTAATTTTGCATTTACAAGTTATTGTCTTAAAATTCAGCACGTTGTCTTGACAGTTCAGGTTGTCCTAACTCTATGTTTTCAGGCTGAAACTATGGTCTATCATGAGCAATACCTTGCTGTCATTTCCAGCACCATTTCTTGCATTTTTAGGAGTATTTATAGTAGGTATACACTGTTGTCCACTAGGCACAAATGGCTATCTAAAAGGTACATCCTCCTCGAAAGCAACCCTTCTAACTTCCTCAATCTTCTCGGGCTATTTATGCATCCGATCTTCATCTAAGATGATGTCATTGTCGCATACTATCTTTCTTTTCTTGAGATCCCAAAGTCTATACCCCATCTCACCCTCATCACTGTATCCTAGGAATATGCATTTACAAGACTTTGGTTCAAATTTTTTGCATTCTTCTTTGCGTATGTGTACAAAAACCTCATATCCAAACACTCGCAAATGAGCATAAGAAGGTGGCTTGCCTAACCACTCTTCCTGAGGGAATCTCCCCCCCAAAGATGTGTTTGGTGACCTATTAATCAGATGAATGGATTTCATAACAACCTTTGCCCAAAAGCCATGGGGTAATGCAGCATGAGACAACATCGTATGGACCTTATCCTGTATGGTTCGAGTCATGTGCATCCAACTTCATTTTGGGGTGGATTATGAGGGGCATTGAGCTCCCTCTTTATCCCCTTGTTGTCACAAAATGCCTAAAAGGCTTTGGACACATACTCCCCACCATTGTCAGAGCGAAGACACTTAAGTGTTTTATCAGTCTAATTCTCTACCAATGCCATGAATTACTGAAACCTGTCAAGCACTTTATCCTTGCTATGAATAGGGTAAACCCATACCTTTCAAGTAGCATCATCGACAAATGTGACACAAAGTATTTCTTTCCTCCTAGAGATAACCTTGGCATCTAACATACATCAGAATGTACTAACTCTAGGGGCAAAGATTTCAATGAAAGAGACTTTTTATGATATGTTTGCACATGCTTACCATAAACACAATTATCACAGTGCTCAAAATCATCATAACGAAGACAAGGCAAGTAACTCAAACACGAAAGTACTTTCATTCATGTTTGACTCATGTGTCCCAAACGGCCATGCCACAATGAAACACTTGGCTGCTTGATCACGGTGACAACATGGTCACACACACTAGATATAGGAAGTGGATACAAAGTATCACTCTTGCAACCTCTAGAAATAACCCTAAATCCCTTACAGATCTTCAATTTCCCATCACCAAAGGTGGTACGAAAACCATCATCATCTAGCTGACCAGTACTAATCAGCTCTTCCTGAGCTACAATACATGCCTTACATTCTAAAGAGTGAAGATAGATCCATACTGAAACTACAGTTGCACATTGCCAATGCCTCAATGTCACATGCATAATTGTCCCCAACATGGACAACACCATGTCGATCTCCTGTATATTCTATAAACCACTCATGGTGAGGGGTGACATGAAAAGAGGCATTTGAATCCAAAATCCAAGTATGCATGTCATCATCCGTATCGGCTATCAAAACATGTGCACTAAAACATGAAGAGATAAAGAGTACATTGTTCCAACTGTTACTTTCATGGCTAACTACATTCACCTCTTCGATCTTTACACTACTCTTCTTAGCAAGCTGACTCTCTTTCTTCTCTTCCTGCTGTCATCCATCTTCTTACCCTTCCCTTTCTCTTTCTTCCATTTATAGCAATCATGTTTGAAGTGACCCTTCTTGCCATAGTGATGGCATTCAACATCCTTACCATGTGATTTACTGTGTCCCTTGCTATCAAATTTGCCTTTCTACTATGATCTGTCTCTAGTATGCAAAGCACTGGAAGATTTACTAGATGCTTTGTTATGTTGATTCATTTCTTCCATGAGAAGAGCACTCTCTACATCAGCATACAAAATAATAGCATTAGAATTGCTCATAGTAGTCCTGAAGGTATCCCAACTCTCTGGTAGAGTGCAAAGCAAGAATGTAGCTTTGAACTCATCATCAATATTGAACTTCAAAGCAACAAGGTGGCTAAAAATGGAGTTAAACTCACTAAGGTGAGTAGACATTATAGTATCGCCTTTCATACACAAATCCATGAGTTTCTTCAGCCAGTAGACTTTGCTTGCAGCACTCTTCTAGGCATACAATTCTTCTAGTCGCGTCCAAATGTCATAAGAAGAATCCAACCCTTCAATGCTAAATAGCAAGGCATCAGAAATCAATAGCTCAATGGTCGAGTGTGCAAGCTCATTTAGCTCATCCCAGTCATCTTACTCTACATCAACTAGTTTTGTTCCCTTTACTTTAATTAGATTTTCTTGCTTCTTTTGCAACAAGATGTTATAGCACTGCTTTTTCCAAACTACAAAGTTGTATGCTCCTTCAAGCTCCTTGATATGCATAAGATAATTGTCACTGCTGCTAGCCATGATTCATAGCCAAATAGCTGTATGACAGTAATGACAGAAAATGCCAAGCAATGAAAGCTCCAAAATCCAGTTAATAGTATGTTAGGAATATCCCCAAGTATGTAGTAATAAGAACATGCATTTGTTCATTGCCCAAAATGCCTCAAAAGCATTCAATGATAGTAAACAAACCAATTTCCTGACAAAAATAGAGTGCGGTCCTAAAATTCTTGACAATATAGGTGGCTATCTTGCAATTCAGGAGTGCAATTTAGAAATTCGTGACAATACAGGTGGCTGTCTTGCAATTTAGGAGTGCAATCCCCCAGACATTAGGAAAAATCTATTCTTAAAATTCAAAACTGAAAGAATCTCTCAGACTAAGTGAGATTGAGCTCCAAAGACTGTGAAAAGTTGCTCAAAACATCACCATAATGTTCTTGCATAGTGTAATATTTCCCTCCCCCAGTCGAATGACCCCCTGTCATTAACAAAAAGTTAAAAAAAAAAAGAATTAATGCCCCCTTACTCACGCTGCTAGTGGCTAGCACATCGAGGGGGGGGGGGGGGGGGGGGCGTGTGTTGATGAGTAGGAGGGGGGTTGCCATGGGAAGACAAGATGGGATGGCGCAGAGAGGGGAAGCTGCGTGGTGGCTGACGGAGTATGTGGGAGATCGGGAAGACATGGAGCTACATTGACTAACCCTTCTCTGCCCCTGCCGTCATACTTTGCATGACAGGCATCCTTTTGGACGGCTTGTTGGGGATAAGGGGGGGCCTCCATACCATGCTGTTCCACCCCCCCCCCCCCCAAATACACTATAAAAGACCCTTAGGCATAACAAGGAGGGGATTACGATCATTACTCTTCCCTGTTGTCAAACTAGAGAGAGAGAGAGAGAGAGAGAGAGAGAGAGAGAGAGAGAGAGAGAGAGAGAGAGAGAGAGAGAGAGAGAGAGAGAGAGAGAGAGAGAGAGAGAGGAAATTTCCCCTTGGAGGCTTCCAAGCTTCCCCTTTCTTTTTCCCGCTCTTTAAGAGGGTTCTCACGGTCGATTTTTTTCCACAAGGAATCAACTCTCCTATAGCCTGGGTGTGTAGCCACAAAGAAAAAGTCGAATTATTCGATGCCCCCCAAGTGAAGTAAGGACCAATTGAGAGTGCAAATCCCGCTTCAACTAATTGAGCTGCTAGTCAAGGAACCACGACACTTGGTAACCAAGTGCGTCCCATAAATCCTACTTTGATGGAAACTCTTAAAAACATAAATCGACTTCATTGGGAAGGGAGAAGTATTCTGATAAAAATCTATGATAACTAACCATCAATTAGGTTGCATTATTCAATCATGTTGGAAATTGTGTTTTATTGCACTTTGGCATGTTTAGAACGAACAACTTGCACAAAAGATTTCGCATTTGTGCACACTGAAATCAAGGGATTTATTGATTGTGTTCGTAGTGCATTAGATTTATGCACTAGCATTGGCATGTATGAGAGGAAAAAAAAACTAAAAAATGGGTTATCAAGACAATAAATCATATTCGTCATTAAGTGGAAATCGTATTTTTTGCATTGTGAAATTTGTGAAATTGGAAAGGTAGGAGTAAAGGCTTGAATCAAGTCCATGAGCACTATGAGTTGCTACGATAACGATTAAGTATGTTTAGGTCATTGCAAGGCTAAGCTGGGTATTAGGCCCCTATAAACCTTTGAAGAGAGGTAGCTCGCACTTGCATTAGGCCTGATGACTTTGTGTTCCTCACACAAAAGAAAAATACAAGTCTCTATTTATGATTTGCATAAGTGCATTGAAATGAATTCCCAAGAGTAGAACTCCACATTGCATCATCATCTTAAAAAGGACTCGCATCTAGATTGCATGGTATCATGGACAGTTTCAATTGCACTACTAGGGATTCATCTTAAAGATAGTTATAAGACATGCATATGAAGTGCTAAAATTAATTTCTCGGGAAAGTTCAATAAGATGAATCCTATATACGCAAGGATGGGGATTAACTCGACTTATTTGGGGTTTAAAAGTACTATTGTTACATTCATAGGAAGACCTTGAGACAAGTAAAATACTCATTGGTCTCTATTCTACATTTGGCCTTGATAAAGTTGAAACAACCTTGAAGATATCACCTTTAACCATGACACAACTCGATGTTAATACAAGAGAACTCGAGTGTCGTTTTTCCAAGATAGGAACATTGGACTAAAGGCTAGCATTCTAGGAAAGTTACCGTTCGGATATAGATCCAATTGCATAATTTCTTGCTTCTATCACATAGGAGTGGGGTCGAAAAGAAGGTATTCCCTATCCCTCAGAGGATATTGGAAATTTTTGCCAATGCAAGAAGGACAAATGCTAGCATCAAAGATAGGGACTCCACCTTAGCAGATGTCTATAGCACTCGCCTGCACCATTGTTTGTGCTTATAAATTTAGGAACACCACTTGTAAAAATATTGTTTGACCCCAAAATCATAAAAGAATTGGGAATAATGAATCAAGTTGAACTTTTGGAAGGCCCGCCAAACCATCCCCAGTTGGTCGCCAACCCTAGCCAAGGAGGTTCTTAATAGCCATGATGGGAACGTGGACCAAACCAACCACGAGAGGTCTCTCTGTGGGTTGGTTTGAACGTAGGAGGATGCTTGGATGCCAGGGGGGCTCTGGCTATAAATTCCCTGCCTTTGAGTCCTAGTCAAATGATCTGCATGACTCGAGATAGATGAAAGGAGAGAAGGATCGAAGCTTGCACTCGAGAGCTATGGCGGGAGAGCAAGAGCAAGAAAGAGAGAGAGACAAGAAATGGAAACTCCAACAGTCACAATGTGTGACCGGGCCTTCCTTTATTCAAATTGCCACTAAAAGAATAAAGAATAAAGTGACGGTGACGGGCGCCCGCCACCTGCAGTGTGCAGTGGCGGTGACTGTCAGTGTAGTAATACACGGGCGGCTAGGCGGAGGTGCCTTTACCCCCAAAAACCTCCCACTTAAAGGCGAATCTGTCCTAGTGAGGAGTGAAAATAAAAAGAAGAAAGATAGTACAACGTGTACACATGTACAATAGGATGAGGAAAGACGTCATCTCATCCCACGCCCATAAACCTCGCTCTGTAGAGAGGCTTTTCGTGAACAGATCTACAGGATTCTAGTCAGTCAAGATCTTGACAAGGTCAAGAGACTTATCCTCAACAACCCCATGTATGAAGTGATACCTCACCTACTTGTGTTTCGTCTTCGAATGGAAGACCGAATTCTTGGCTAACTAAATAGCACTCATAGAATCTAAAATGCAGTGTAGGGATAGCATCAATACCAAGGTCAGCAACCAAATGACCCAACCAAATGGCCTCCTTCCAAGCCTCAGTGGGCTGCAACATACTCGGCCTCTGTAGTAGAAAGGGCCGTGCATTTCTGCACTCTGGATATCCAAGAAAGTACACGACTCCTGTATCCTAGCTACCATAGCATATGCACATATTTGTAGTGCCCTTCAGGTACCTCATGATACCCTTCACGACATCCCAATGCTTCTTGCCAGGTGTAGCCATATAGCGTGCCACAACACCAACTGCAAAGGCGATATCTGGATGAGTGGCTATCATGGAATACATAAGAATGCCCATTGCAGATGCATAGGGAATCTTGGCCATCTCGGCCCTCTGCTCATCTGTCTGCAGACAATCAGCCTGTGATACCTTCACATAAGAAGGCAATGGACAACCAATAGGCTTTACGTCCTGCATGCGGAAGCGCTCAAGGACTTTATGAATGTACTCCCTCTGTGATAAGTAGAGGAGTCCTTGATGCCTGTCGCATCTAATATGCATACCAAGTATGTGAGATGCCTATCCTAGATCTTTCATCTCAAAGCTCTTATTAAGCTAAGCCTTAAGAGCATCTAGCTCATCCACATAAAGTACCAAAATCAATAAAGAACCATCATGGGCTTTCTTCGTGTAAAGACACGGATCCATAGCACTCTTGCTGTAGCCCTGTGACTGCATAAAGGCATCAAACTTATGATACCACTCCCTAGGTGCCTGCTTCAATCCATAAACTCTTTTCTTCAATTTGCACACTGCCAGGTTCTGCAAAGCCCTTAGGTTGCTCCATATAAATCTCATCATGCAAGTCCCCATGTAAGAAAGCCGTCTTGACATCCATATGGCATAAATCCAAGTCAAGTTGAGCAACCAAAGCCAAGACTAAGCGCAGGGTGGTCATCTTAACCATAGGAGAAAAGACCTCATCAAAGTCCACACCATGCTCCTACTTAAACCCTTTGCTACCAATCTAGCCTTGTATACCGGCTTGGGGTGTCCAAGGGTACTTTTCAGCTTGTATACCCACTTGCATGGCAAAGCCTTCTTGCCCTCAGGCAAGGAAACCAAATCCCAAGTCTCATTCTTATGCAAGGAGTCTATCTCAAATTGTATAGCCCTCTCCCAAGAGTGACTATCACCCTTGCGCATAGCCTCATCATAGGCGAAAGGCTCTCCTGCATCTGTAGCCAAGACATAATGCATCGAGGGCTGAAATCTATCAAGTGGACGTCTATCTCTAGTAGACGGTCTCATGGTAGGCTCTGCTACCTGCCCAGCTGCCTGTCTAATACCCTGACCATGAGCATCTGCTGCAATTGTAGGCTATCCAACTGGCTGTGCGGGAGCCCTCGGCTCCTCCTGAAATATGACCTTGCGGATCTCAACAACTCTCTCAGACTGCCTATGCATCTTGTCTTCATGGAAGACTACATCATGACTGCGGATGATTTTCCGCGCCTACGGATCCCAGGAAAATGCATTTGACACTCTTAGGATTCAGCTTACTTCTCTTGTCCCTAGGCACATGGCAAAATGCCTCACATCCAAAGACACAGAGATGCGCATAAGAGGGAGGTTTTCCAGTCCATACCTCCTTTGCAACCTGGAAATCCAAACCACTAGAAGGTGATCTATTTATGACATGCACAGCTGTACACTGCCTTAGTCCAAAAGCTATGTGGTAGGCTTGCATGGCTAAGCATACTGTGTACATGCTCCTGGATGGTTCTATTCATTTGCTCAGCCAAACCATTCTGCTGGGGGGTGTAGGGGGCGGTCAACTGATGCTTAATACCTCTCTCATCACATAACTGCTCAAAAGCACGTGAGACATAATCAACCCCATTATCTGTCCTTAGGCATTTTAGTCTATACCCAGGCTGGTTTTCAACCAATGCAAGCCATCTCTGAAACACAGGCAAGACATCAGATTTCAGCTTAATGGGATAAGCCCAAACTTTTCGTAAAAAATCATCTATGAAAGTAACAAAATACTTTGCACCACCCATAGACGCCCACAGACATCCAAATGTACCAATGCCAAGGGCTCACTCATGCGTGGCCTAGCAGACTTCTTATGCGTAGACCTAGTCTGCCTGCCATAAAGACAATGCTCACATGAGTCAAAACATGCATAATCAAGGGGCAGTAAGTACTGCAAACCAGAAAGCATTTTCATTCCCTTCAAAGACATACGGCCCAAACGGGCATACCAAAGAGATACATGTGGGATAGAATCCACAGAAAAGACATGATCAAGGGAAGAAGCGGATACAATCAAGGGATAGAGGCTACCAGCCTTGGCACCTCTCGCAATCACAAGTCTGCCACGAGTGATCTTCCATGCAGAGTATCCAAATGATACATGATAACCTATGTTATCCAGCCGTCCACCTAACATGAGACTGCATGTCAAAGTAGGTACATGACGTACATCTTGCATAACAAAACTGCTACAAGAAGGAAACTGCAGCCTAACATCACCAATGCCCACAATGTCAAGAGAGCTGTCATCACCCAAGCGCACAGAACCCGAAACAGTACGGTATGAATGAAACTACTCTCGGCAAGGTGTCACATGAAAGGACACGCTTGAGTCCAAGAGCCAATATTGTGCATACATAGAGTGTATCTCCATCATCTGCGAAGCACTAGAAGAAGCTGCAAGGATATAATCATCATCATCAATATCCTCATGCTGCATAACATTGATCTCTTCGATTTTAAAACTGGACTTTTTAGGCACTATGTTGCGATCAGAAGACTTATCCTGCACTTTGTCTTTCCCCTTATCTTTGCGCCTTTCATTGCGCAGTTCATGGCATTGTGGCCTAATATGGCCCTTTTTTCCACAATGGTGACAAGTAACATTTGCATTCTTGCCACGGGATTTGCTACGTGACTTCCCACGAGACTTGGACCGAGATTTCTGAGAATCCCATCCACGGCCACTACCACTGCCATGTTTTCCATATCCATCATTCCTGCCTCTAGCTATCATAGCATGCAACGCACGAGAGGCATCCAAATTCTTACGGTTAACCTCTTCCTCCAGAAGAGCACTCTCAACATCAAATAATTTCAAGGTAGCAAAAGAGGCACATAATGCAGTGCAAAATACATCCCATGACTTATTAAGAGTACCAAGCAAGAAGACTGCATACAATTCAAAACTGCTTGCTGTTTACTACAGAAAATGACCAAAAAATCACCAAAATTGAGAGAAAATGGCAAGAAAAGTGTAACCAAAGCTGTTGTCCACCAAGTACTAGTGAAAGTACATCATTTTAGAATATTTCAGCATGAAAAATCCATGTCAGTCCGGAGTTATATGCTTGCTGTAATAAATGATAGCAGGGTACTGTGAGAGTCAATTGCTAACCAAATCACTGCACCAAGTCAATAAATGACAGCCAAAACATGACCAGCTATAAACGGGCATAAATCAGTACCAAACAGTCATCAAGACCCTGAGAAAACACCCAAACATGTCACCAAAGCATCCGTTAGTGAGTAGACATACCCCCTGGATAGTAGGGAAAAGTATACATAACATTGGCAAAACCTGACACCAGTATAGGTGTATGCTCACAAGAGTGCAAAGCCCAAGCTTAGGTCAAAAGAAACTCCAAGATATCAGTGCATGAACCATGCAACATTTAAGTGTAAGAGATCCCAAAGTCTCAAGTATTTGCAAAATGCTCAAATAGCATAAACCTCTTGCTCAATGTGGATCAAACATACAAGATGCTCCCACTGGCACGAAAGGCGGATAAACGAGCTCAACAGCTCAATCAAACCAAGTCAAAGTACCAAAGACAGGTAACCAATACAATGCCTCAATAGCATCCCAAGAGCATGACAACTACAAAGCAACTGTAGGTAGCATCCATGAGCAAGACATACATCCCAATAAATATCTATGACAACCAAAAAATGACATCCAATAAAAAATTCCAGAATAGGAAATGAGAATCCAAGCCAAGTCTTCAGAGATCACTAAAGCTCAACAAGTACATGGTACACTGTGCCAAGACAAATGCATCAAGCCATAGGCATCGGGTAAGCATGTACCCAAGGAGCATATAACTATCAAAGCACTGACCACTGTCAAGCATAGACCAATGTCAATAAGTTCAGGCTGAAATAAGCTCAAGCTTCCAAAAGCATTTGGATCCAGTGACAAGCTCGAAGTTGTCCCTCAATGATCAATACATCATAGCATAACCCAAGACATACACCCAGAACCAATAGGCATATGTCAAAGCATGAAAGATAGCTTCAGCCCAAGAGTATTCAACATGCATTTAATGTTATAAACTGAGTATTTCCAGCCCTACAATCAGGCCAAAATCATAGCATGACATGTAGCTTCAATCCCCAAGTCAATCGGGATGCAATAGGCATCAAACCGGTTATGTAGTCATGCCCAAACAAGCATAGGCATAAACTGTGAATGTAGCACTAGCATCAAATGTCTGTGGACTATTTATAACAATCCTAAAACACTGTTTTTAGCCACCAACCAATGCCTAATCCCAAAGGATCAATGCCAAGCATCAATACATGTGCAAAAGGCCTGAAATGGAGCCCCAAACAAGTGCTTAATGCCAAGCTGGAGCTGGGGCTAGAGTGACTGATGTCCAAAAAATAGGCGCAAATCTACGTGGAGTTGTTGCTGGTCCTGCTGGTCCATGTGGCAACTTTGGAGTGGTTGGAGGGCTCAAACATGAGCCAAGGGGGCCTGGGAACAAGCCTCTAGTAGCCCATAACCGGTAGCAAAGAGATATGAAGGTTGGAAGCTTCAATGGTGGCTGCCTGTTTGCCTAGACCTGTGGACTGAAGTAAAAACTTTGAAATAATGAAGCAATACCCCAATGTCAATGCCCTGATGGTGCCTCAATGGGCCGGAAAGAAGCTCGGGAAGTCGGGGAGCGACGGGAGCTTAAGAGAATGAGCTATGGCTGCCGCGGGAAGGAGACCCAATGCAAGTGGGGAGTCAATAGGAAGCTGAGAATGCCATGAGCCAAGCTCAAGAGTCGGGAAGCCATGTCTGATACCAGTTGAAAGGAGAGAAGGATCAAAACTTGCACTCCAGAGCTATGGCGGGAGAGAAAGAGCAAGAAAGAGAGAGAGAGAAGAAATGGGAACTCCAATAGTCACAATGTGTGACCAGGCCTTCCTTTATTCAAACTGTCACTAAAATAATAAAGAATCAAGTGATGGTGATGGGCGCTCGCCACTTGCAGTGTGCAGTGGTGATGACTGTCAGTGTAGTAATACAGAGGCGGCTAGGCGGAGGCGCCTTTATCCCCAACAATAGATTCTTGAGGGTCCCTGTTACTAGTGCAAGGGCAGAATCTTGGAGGAAATAAGGTGCATCAACATGGATTGCGGATATTGTCCCTTTTGAACAAGACTTGTATCTAAGCTAAAATGCTAATATTAAGTTTACTTCAAGGAACCTGTCTGAAATTGTTTTCATGTCAGTGCCGTAAGATTACACGAACGAATCCTATTCCTGGAAAGTCTTAATTAAGGAAGCTTATTTTGAATTTTGCACATAAATGTGATAGGGGATAATTAGATAACTAAAGTATGCCTATATTGGGAAGCGGGTGGGCAGAACCTCAACGGATCCATCCTACAGTGACAGGGTGGTCCCAGAGAACTGGGAGGCTTCTCACAAGGTTTTACCATTGTTTGACCTTTAGGCAACATTGGGTTAGAATCCGATTCATGCCGTATTAGGGAACTAGAATGGGATTATGCCCTACAGGTAGAGAGGTGGAGAAATGCATCCCTCTCATTTCTCATTCTCCTTGAACCAAGTGGGGATATGGATCTGCTTCGGATTGGGTAACTCCGCATAAAGTAGAATGTCTAGGACCCAACGCTAGAATGCTATCAGGAGACCTTGATAATTAGGGACTCAAGTTTCAAGTCAATCCTAGTGGGTTTGGCTGTGAACATTATGTTGCAAGGAGGACTTGGGAAACCCTAGGCACAACATTCCATGGGAGTGCCGGGTGGTGACGCTTAGATTCGTTTCTTGATGGACTGCCAAAACATGCTTGGAAAGCGAGCACGTCACAATTGGTATGAGAGCTGACCAACGACTAAAGCAATTAGGATAGATCGGGAAGAGTGAAGAGATGTTTTCATTAGATTTTTTTTTTCTTTATACTCACTTGTGGATTGCTGCCGCTTCCAGCATGGAGTAGGTTCCTCGTATTTCATATCATGTTTAGGGCAGCTATGAACTCTTCAAGCTATTGCAGATGGTCCAACATAATGGGGATCCTAGATCAGCTCTACAACCCCTCACCGTTGTATGTGGAAAGGCATTGGACTTGGAGCGTGGGATACTACTACATAGATGCCAACCGACTTGCCTATCTTCAAAACAACCTGAAGAGGCTAAAGTTGTCGGAGGACTTGAAGATTATCAAGTTATTTATCTTCCATGAGGCTCGTGTGAACTCAACCCTACACATTGGACACCAGCAAGTAGATCAGAACTGCTACATCTACGAAGAGGTGGTTAAAATCTTACCAGCATATAGAATTAAAGTAAGGGGGTGAAATGAACATCATGGCTATCAAAAACAGGGATTTCCTAAACTTCCCATGGCTTATCGCTTCCTGAAAATCCATTCCCCCAATCCATACTACTATTATGTCCCTGTAGCTGAATCCAATGGGGAATTATTAATCTGGCATTGATGTAACTCCTGAAAAGAAAATTATCTTAGCCAATCCCTATCTATTCTCAAATAATTGTACTTGAGGGTTACGCTTTCCTATGGTTAAATAAGAATTTTATGTTCATTCGAATTGTTGCATAGTAACAATGGAAAATATGTGCGCATTGATTTGAGTTGCATAAGGAAGTGTTAATGTAATCCTAACACGAAAAGTTTAAATTGGTAACTAGATACAACCCCAAGCGTAGATCCAGAATCCTATTTCCACACTAAGCTCAGCAGAGGCACAAGAGAAGAAGTTTTTTCTCAAACAAATTAAACCACCAAAATTTGATGAAAAAGGGAAGATTGTTCAAGCTGATGCCGATATATGATTTGAATCCATGGAGGACTATTTTAGTGTGACCGAAATAGCACCTGTAAACCAAGCCATGATTGCTAAGCTCAAGCTCACTGAGGAAGCTAGGCTATGGTGGAAGCAATGGTGTAAAGACCAAGCAGTCACACTGAAAGCACAATAACTTGGGAAAAACTAAAGGAAGCAGTGCAGAGAAGGTATATGCCACCTGTGTACAGAACTCAGAAGATGAATGAGTTCTCTAAGTTGAAACAGTTGGGCCTGTCTCTAGAGGCGTACTACTCAAAATTTGTCTCCTTGCTAAAATGTGCCCCAACAATGAGTATCCCCCAACAAGTCTCAAAGTTCTGTGGGTTTTTGGCACCCAAATCCATTGGTTACCTACGTAATACCCTTGAGCACATAGCAACGCTTTGGATATCCATCGCGGTGTTGTGCTGACCCTCCATCGATGCCTTCGTCTATAAGGATTGGGCTTCTTTTGGGGTCTTCTACGATATTTGTAAGCCCAAAGCTTGTCCTTGGCATTGTCTCCTGACCTTCTTGTTTTAAGCATGGCCTCACTCACTAGTTCTCGTTGTTCGACATGTGCTTGTATCAACTCTTCCAACAAGTCATTGCTCTTGTTAGTAAGCTTGACTGTTATGTCAGCACCTTCCTTGCCTTTCCCTCGAGGTTCAATGAGGCCACCCTTACTAAATATTGCGATTATCCTCGCACCTGGTAGTGTCAAGTGTATCCTTTATGCTACATATTTAGCCTCACACTTGGTCACCCTTTTGAAAGGTCATTCGAGGAGGGTTTCCTTCCCACAATTAGCACTATATGGAGGGACATGGAATAGGATAGGCAAGCTTTCATCTTCAATTGTTGCAAGGATTTTGCACTTCCCTATGAGTGCTTGTGGGTGTCCCCCGTAAGGGATAAGAGTTGCATTAGTCAGTGTGAGCTCTGATTGGCCTAGTAGGGTCCATGCTTCATAGGTCAAGATATTAAAATCTGCTCCTTCATCAATTAGAACATTGACAATATGCTCTCTTTTTGCGGTGAAGTAAGATAAGCAGGTGGTACTATGCCTTCATCTTCTAGGTCTTGGATTATAAATTTAAGCATTCTAATACATGCCCTTGAGTCCCCAACTACACGACCAGATGTGGATTCTCCACTAATGTCTTGGGTTGTCTGCGCAGTGCCATTCAAGGTGCATCTATCATTAGGATTGTCATATCTAGTCATCCTCGTAGTTGTAGCTTGATATTGTTGCTTTCCGCTTTGACTAGATGCAGTCCAAATGCACCACATACGTGTTGTTGTGGTGTGGCCTTTTTGCCCTTGTTGGCTAGATTGGCCCATTGAGGTTCTAGGGTCTCTGTTTGTCTTTGTTCATGTATGGGCTTGTGATTGCTCTTTTGCAAGTGAGAATCCATGCTTGTGTAGAGCCATTACTATACTAGGGTCTAATTTGGAGGACCTGTCACAGCACGCGTTTTCTCTCCAGCCTACTTGGGGGAGGTGCGGAGGGGGACAACGCCCCCTCTGTGGGGGTTAGGGGGGTAGTCCCCCCCGACCTGCAGGGCCTTTATGGTAAATGCCATGCACGATTTGAAAGACCGTTCGTAGCCAATTTTTGAACTACTTGCTCTAGATTTCAGCCCAGTGATCGATCTATGATATGGATTTGGCTCTATATGGTCTCTCGATTAGTTTCAGGGTCTACAGGTTAAAATTTGAAAAATTTTAAATTTGACCCAACAGGTCCGAATTGCAAGGGCCGAACGCCCGATTCGGTCCCGTTTGAGGGCCGAGGGCCAAATGAGAAAGGGCCGAATGTAACTAGTCCAAATGCAAAATTCGGCCGATTCGAGTGTGGTTGTCGAAGTGCCGAGTGGCCAAGTGGGCCAAGGGCCAAGTTAGGTGGGCCGAGTGCCTAATACTAAAGGGCCGAATGGTCGAGTGGTCCGAGGGCCGATTCTTGGACTTGGCCCAGAATCATCGTCACTCAGATGGGCCGAGCGAGATGCGATTTTTGTCGAACTTCAAAGAATTCTTTGCACCGAGCGATCAAGGGCTTCCTACCTGTTAAGCACCTCCACATCTAAGCTATTCATGTAGGGGAAGATGTGGAATTACCTGGGCTGGGCAAATAACTCCTAGATGACCAAATCGAAGCAAGTCCACACGATGAAGCTCTCTCCCTCTCTCCTACTCTCCTGAAACCTTATAATGCAAAATGTGGCCTTTCTTACCACTCCTGGCCCCTTCTCACCCTGCCCAGGCTTGCACTCACCTTAGTCTTGCTCACTTCACCAACATTTAACCCAAAATTTTATTTTTTTCCCTTCTTTTCCCTGTTTCAGTCTGTTATACAGCAACAAAAAACCCTACTATTTGCTCCAATGTTTTGCTCCTATCCTTCCTAAATGCAAGAAAAAATCACAAGGGAAATATCTACATTACTCCATCATGCTTTTCCAAGTCCAAAAACCAAAAACCTACTTGCTAAGGAGGTCAAATACCTCTTCAAACCCCCTCACTTCCTACCTATCTACCTCAAGCACCGGTTCAGAGAAAACCCTACTTCAATGCTTGATTCAACGCGTGCAAGCACTCAAGGCTTGAATCCATTGGTCCCGGAAACGGAACCAAAATGTGGGAGCTTTCGCTCAACTGCTAAGACCCACGGACTGCTTATTGTTTCAAGCATTCCAAGCCGAGCACTAATGGCTACCTCTCACATAGCCAACGCGCCATCCATATCTACGGGTGTAGTGAGCTTACCTCCATGCCAATCGAGTTACCTCCTCTCCCATGCACTCCGGTAGCTCCATGATCCAAGTGCAAGCTTCAAGCGAGCTCCATCCCCAAGCTCCAGACTCCAAGCTCCATTGCCGCGAGCAAGAGAAGAGAAGAGAAGAGAAGAGAAGAGATGAAGAGAGGAGAAGATGGAGAGATTCTCCTCCCCAGTCCCTCGCCCTCACACACTCACTCCCTCGCACTCTCACACTCCCTCAAGCAAGCAAGAACAAGAAGAAGAAGAAAAAGAAGAGGAGAGCCACTTTTGGCCACACACAAGAATGAGCTTCTCATTCACTTTTTAACTTTATATACAAAACCCTAAATCCCTTTTGGGCGGTCATCCCCTTATTCCCTTTTTTATATGCCGGTCGTGGCTTTGGCCCTTTTTCCCATTGTCCTCCTATCTTTCTAGCTTCCTTCCTACCCATCTACCTTTACAAATTGCATAGGTGAGAGCCCGGCGCTCTTTAAATTAAATCATGATGCACTTGCACTCTTTTACAAAAGTATTGAATTGCATTTTTTCTTGTGCGCCTTTTTCCTTTATTTAGGACTTTTCTGCACTTCTTGTGTTTCCAGATTCTTCTTGGTGCGCCTTCGTCTTCCGTTTCACTTTTGCATTGGCCTTTGTCTTTTGCTTTGGATTTTCTAGATTTTCCACCTTGTTTGTCTGATGGTTTAATAGTGCTATTGGTAGGTGGAAAAAGGTGTAAAGGGACCATGGTATTCAACAATTGTGGTTTTAATCAACCATGCATACATGACCTAGTCTAAGGCTTTATTTGCAATGTGATTCTTTGCCTTGCTACTCCTTTACAAAGAGGCTATAGTGGGTGTGATTGTTCATTTCTCAACATCCTCACCATCCACATCATCTGCTAACTCTTTAAGAAGACAATAGCTAGATAATTTTGAGGTTTCCTTAAGCTTTTCATCTAATTTGATGGGGTACTCTACAAGAGAAAATACAATAAATGCAACAGACTTAAGCATAAGCCTGCATTTTTTTGGGTGTAAAGACCATAACTTAGATGCATAGAATCTATCAAGACAATGATAACCACATTTCTTGGTGAAGGAAGACTTCTCACTAGTGGTTGACCTAAGAATAGGAGTGTGAACATAATCCTTGGAATCCAACTAAACAATAGGATATGCCAACTCTTCAAACTTTGCAAAGTCTTCCCTACAAAAGTCCTTTGAGTAGTTCACAACCTGATCAAGATTTCACTGTGGATTGAAAACCTCCCTAGCTATTGCAAAGAGGGACAAGTCAATATTGTTTTCAATTAGGAAGCCTTTCTGAGGCTATGACCTCTATAATTTGAGTGAGGGATGGGATCCTCATAGGAGATTTTCCCTTTTTTGAAGCCTTCTTTGTAGTCCTAGCTCTTGTCACTAACACATGAGATGCAAATGAAACTTCTGAGGCAATTGATTCCCTGGACAATGTGGATTTAAGCCTTTTTTAAAATTTTCCAACTATGGAGGATGACATGGGTGGGTTCTCACTTGACATTTTGAACTAGCACAAATATTAAGCGAAAGATGTTCCTACAAGAGGCCCACAAACACTATTTGCATTGATCCTTACTTCAAGCTAATACAACACAAAGGGAGATAGACAGGACCTAGAATGCATTCTTATTGTGCCATATTATACAAACTTCAACATGGCACAATCATAGCATGTAAAAAGAGAAAGGGCCATACTATCATGCCGTATCAGAAGCTACCACACATGTTGAACAAAAAGGAGCATGGGTAGATCATAGGAAAACACTGTTGATGGAGAAGATCAGGTGGACAAGAAGAGGCAATAGAACAACCTAGGCAACGGAGTGTTAAAGAAACGATGGGAGAAGAGGGTGACGATAGGAAGATGACGTAAATGGGAGGCAAAAATAACAATGGGGATGATGGGACAACGGAGAAGACGGTGAGTGTTAGAGGGCGTTAGAGTGATCGACGAGAGAATAGATAGTGATTGTAGGAAGATGGCCTAAACGGCAAGTAAAAATGGAAACAGGGATGGGGATGGTGATGGGTGGCACTTTGATGAGGGTGGGACAAGGGGACGGTCATCACGGGAACGGCATGTTAACAGAGACAAGGCCTGGGGAAGAATGCATGGATGGCTCATCGACATGAAGATCACGGTTGTAGGGAGGAGCACGAAAAGTGGCAACAAGGATGGGGAAGTCAGACAATGACGACAAAAAATTGCAAAAAGAGCGTGAAGTGAGACCTTGATTCATTATGTAGGCCATGTGGAATGTCTCAAACCATTGGGAAACCCTAACTAGAGAATGAGTAGCAAAATGACACGTGTCCAAAAATTCCCGTGTATATATAAGGGCCTCCCATTTCACGCGAATCTTGTTTCACACTTTTCGTCTTCCTTGCCATACGTCCAATACTCCTGGAAATTTCGTACATCGTTCGTGTTGCACATCCAACACACTCACCATTTCTAACATCTGTAGTATGACAGAGCTTATACATCACGAGGTGTTTTCCCAAAGCCTCAGAGGCCCTTCATTGCACCATAAAAAAACCTCTAAATCCACGTTTTGATATAATAAAAATTGCAAGATATTGAGAGAAATTGGTTCCATTCATCGCATTCTATCCTACCTTCTGATGATATGACACAAATATTAGCCCCACAGAATCCTCCAGCACAACTTGTGCCATATCGAATCCTTTCAAACGTATGGAGAGACCGTGTGCTAGATTGAAACTTAGTGGCTTAAGAGTAGCTAGATTGAAACCCATAACATTCACGAGCCAAATTGGAATTCTTGGCTTGTGCATTGCATAGAGGCAAATAAGATGTGATTTCATACAATGGAGTTCTTCTGGTGGGTTCCTATATCGCATCGTATAAGTAATTTTTCTGATACGGCACGTTACTATTAGTCCTGTATCATGAGCCTCATCTTATTATGCCATATTGTCAAATCTACCCCAAGTACTCCTGACCCTTAGCTTACCACAAATTATGGCTAGGACAAAGCAAATTGCAAGGAAGGTTTACATGAAGAAACCTTTAGTGGAAGGTGAAGAGGAAACACTTGAGGAGACACATGAAGATATTGGTTGCCTTACTACCCCTGCTGATGTTGGAGGTGAAGGTGAATCCTCAAAGAACTCCAAGTGAATTGGTGAGGTTAAACCTTCAAGTTCCCTTCTTCTTAAGCCTACCACCTGAGGAAGCCCCTTTAAAGAGAAAGAGAAAATCTAGATGGTTCTACATGCACACACAAAAATTCTACTTTCATTTAAAAAATTCGTGGTTTGATCAACATAAATAATGTCTGCAAAATCTTTTCTAATGGCATGGAATGTTCCACTAAGGCTCTATAGGTTGCCACTCAAAACTTGTCAATGGAAAGATATCTACAACAAAATTGTCAAGAATCGTGTGGTGGGGGGACTTGCTTGAGCTACTGCGCCAAACACACACTATATACACAAGAGGAAGCTCACTCAAGAACACAAGAAGAGAGATGGAGGCCAAAACATTTTCTTATTGATTTCTTCTTCTCCTTCCACACACTATACAAGGTACACAAAGTATATATAAGATACAACATAAAGGAAAGTGGCCTACTAAGTCAAACAATGCATAACATACTACACTAATTGACTGGCGCTATATCTTTGCCAGCTGTAGGTAGGTGTAACACACTAAATATAATAAGTGATAAGTCAATGGCCATGTAAGTATCATAATGACCACCAAAATGCTAAGTGTAGACGTGCAGACTCGTGTAGCCATGCAGTCCATCATCAATATCCACACGTGTTGAGCTTGCCATCTCAACACTCCCCCTTTAGCTCAAGTGTATCTCTGCAACTCAAAGTAAGATTCGGAACTTTTGAAGCTTCTCTGCACCCAATGCCTTTGTGAAAATGCCAGTTATCTGATATTGTGTGCTGACATATACCAAGTCAATCTCTCCTGCAAGTATCTTCTCTCACAAAGTGGTAGTGCACCTCAATGTGTTTTATCCTAGCATGGAGAACTAGATTCCTAGCTAACTGTATGCTACTCATGTTGTCACAATGAATGACAATTGGGCCATCTCCCTGCACATCCAAATCACCTAATAACTTTTGCAGCCATACCACCTCACATGCTACCATAGCAGCACCTCTATACTCAGCCTCCGTACTCGATAGAGCAATTGTAGGTTGCTTTTTGCTACTCCATGTAACTGTTGCACTACCAAGGGAAAACATGAATCCACTAGTAGATCTTCTGTTTGACATGCTACCAGCCGAATCTGCATCTGTGTATCCAAAGACCTGTACATCCTTACCTACCTAATAAGAAATTCCATAATATAAAGTGGACTTTACATATCTCAATATACGTCTAATTGCATCCAAATGAGGTTTTCTAGACATCTGCATAAATTGACTAACAAGGCCAACAACATAGCTCAAGTCTGGCCTTGTGATAGTCATGTAAATCAAACTCCCTACTATCCTCCTATACATAGTAGGGTCTTCTATCTCATCCCCAATGTCGACACTCAACTTCACATTTTGCTCCAATAGTACCAAAAGAGGCTTACATGCTGTCATATCATACTTGGATAATATATCCAAGCCATACTGCCTCAAGTCCTCCTCTCACCACACATCTAGAAGTTGTGTGACCATTCCCGCCTCGAAGTGGAGGGCATGCAACCCTCATTGCCACCATAGGAAGCCCTGGCCAACACCTTTGAGGGTGTAGACAGGGGCCATCCCCTTCTATAGGCTTTCTCCCTTTTCAATCTATTCTTTTGGGGACGAGCCCTACCCCATTCCATCACAACTAGTCCGCGCAATTTTCCATGAGAAAAGATCTGCTATTGGCAAGAATCTGCCTCGTATTTGAGATAGGACGAACATCATCACGAGGGCCGTCCCTCTATAGCAAACACTACATGCCTCACCTCACCCCTCCTCATCATATGCACTTGATAATCCATTGTTTAATCCTTTTTATGCAAATAGCTCTGTCCTTCCTTAGGCCTAACCCTTGGTTCACATTTTGCAGGTTCCTCCACAGTAACCTGACATGGAGCACCCCATGCAGCTGGCCTGCAAAGAATTTCTCCTCCGTAGAAGGGAGCATATGGCACAAGCTCTGCCACACCAGAATGCTACGTGCCAACCCTAAAGAGGTATGCACCGAGATGAGGCCCAAAGTGGCACCGCCTAGGACGGAGGCCGAACACTCTCCAAGCCCAAAGGAGGAAGGCTCAAGGGAACACTCGGGGGGTAGTGACCCCTCCTGTGCAGGGCCTCCCTAGATGCTCAGGCACCAGGTACTCAAAAGAGGAAAATGAAGCTAGAATTAACAATGAAATTGATGAATTGTTCTAGAATATTCTTGCTACTGCAGCGGCCATGGACTACACCATTTGGGTCCGAGTCGATATCTCCCCTGCCCGGCTTGATAGGAACTCCCCACCAGCAACCCCCCAATGATGTGGTCACCCGATCTCATCCCGTCTCATGCACGTAAAAAATGCCCCAAATTTGTATAAAATGATTAGCAAGCGGCTAGCTTGCCATGTCTCTTAGTATTTAGATGGTTAAAAGGGGGCAGATTCTCCAATTGTACAATCCTTCCATATCTACTTTTAATATAATTCACACCTTTAACAAAAAAAGATAATCAAGCACAGGTGATATGCATCTAAGTCAACACCATGGGATTCAGATAAGTGATGTCTCTTTACATTGCACCTATTCATTATAGTTGAAGTGTGTGACTTGCATGTGCTCACTGAGTTGTCAATTGGATATAGGATGACACATGTCTCTATATGAAAGCATTCAATGTCCAAGATACCACAAGACCACCAACCCCACAAAGAGCCATTACAGAAAAAGCAAAGAAATACCAAGAACAAAGAGCCATGATGGAATCCTCGCTGCCGAAAGTGAAAATCACCCTTGCCAACCGCCCACATCGCATGGCCCAAAGCATAGTCATTGGCTACTCTCTCTTTTTGGGTCAAACTCTACATTTGGCTCACGGCAGTTGTTACCTCAATGTTACCGGCATCGCACGTTACAAAGAGGTTTTGCAAAATCTCAAGTGTATCTCCCCATCTCAAAAAATGTTCCCCTCTCAAAAAATGTTCCCCTCACCAATGAGGCTAGTAACACAAGCATCCTTGTAGTATCCATTTTCATAGCTTTTGAATCTTGACATTTCCCAATCCAAATGAAAGGATAATAGCCTCAACACATTGCAATGGGTGTATTCATGTTATTTTTATTTTTTTAAGAAAGAAAAAAAGTGAAAAAAAAGGAAAGAAAAGAAAAGGAAAGGAAGAAAGAAAGAAGAAAGGAACAAATAAAAACCACTCACAATCATAGCACAACACCTATCAATCGAGTGACCTTGGTTGGCTGGCTCCGTCCCTAGTCCCCTAGCCTTTGACCCGCCCCCCACAATTGTTCACAAGCACATCAAGGGAAAGACATACCTAGGGAGCTTGTCTCGCCTATGGTTAGACCTGTCACCCTGACCCATTTGCAAGAGTCCTTTTTTGCACTCCATCTCAGTACCATTGCAATCGATAGTGGTAAGCAATGCTCGAAAGACCATGGAAGGTACACCGTACTCTTTGAGAAATACAAGTATCCACCAACCACCAACAGTTAAGGTGTCAATGAGCTCACTTATGCTACATTGTATCATCACAATCACAAATGATGCCTCATCAACCTTTGTGTGTACTTCTCCTCAACTGGCTTCATCCACACGTTGCTACGAGGCACCAAACCAGCAGTCTTTTAACTACGTAATATCTAAGTATGCACACGCACTCACATACTATCTAAACCGCACTATGCATAGTTTGGGTCCTCAAGTGCAACATGTTACTCTCAACTCACTGGGAGTTTGACATGTCTCCCAAACTAATCAAACTATGTCTTGTCCACGATAAGAAGACCAGCACTACCCTCAGGGAGAGACCACATCTGCAATGTTTTCAATTGCATGTATTGAAGACTCCAACGAAATTGTCATCATCACTTCATCAACACTCAACTTTAAACTCTTGTCCATTCCCATCATGTAAGCCCACCAAAGAATCGTCATGTGCAAAATCCCCACCAACCACCACCTGTGCCAGCCACTAGTGCAATTCCCAACAACGAACAGCCCTATCCCCAACTCCAACAACCCTACCACCCACCGCTCATACCAATAACGTGGCCCCAATGACCTTCATCCACCCCACCACCAGAACTCCTCCAAGGCAACCACAAATGTCCCTTCCACCCATCTTTTTGGTGCATGCCAAAGCCTGCTACCTATGATAGTGAGTGCCATTAGAATGGCACTCATCTAGGAGGGGGCTAATGTTAACCCTCAAACGAACAAGGTGAAAAAACTGGAAATCTCAAGTAGAAAACAAGACCAAGACAAAAGTGAAACGGAAGATAAAGGCGCGCCAAGAAAAATATGGAAACACAAGAAGTGTAGAAAAGTCCTAAATCAAGGAGAAAGGCGCATAAGAATAAACACAAGTCAATACTTTTGTAAAAAAGCACAAGGCACACCATGATTTATTTTAAGAGTACCAGGATTCCACCCATGCAAATTGTAAAGGTAGATGGGTGGTAGGAAGGAAGCTAGGAAGATAGGAGGACAATGGGAAAAAGGGCCTAGGCCACGGCCAGCCATGTAAAAAAGGTGATAAGGCAATGACCGCCCAAAAGGGATTTAGGGTTTTTTATATAAAGTTGAAAAGTGAATGAGAAGCTCATTCTTGTGTGTGGCCAAAAGTAGCTCTCTTCTTCTTCTTCTTCTTCTTCTTCTTCTTCTTCTTCTTCTTCTTCTTCTTCTTCTTCTTGCTTGCTTGCTTGAGCTTGTGCTTGAGTGAGGAAGTGTGAGGGAGTGAGTGTGTGATGGTGAGGGACTGTGGTGGAGACGCTCTCCATCTTGTCCTCTCTTCTTCTCTTCTCTTCTCTTCTATTGTCTTGCTCGCGAAAATGGAGCTTGGAGCATGGAGCTCAAGGATGGAGCTCACTTGAAGCTTGCACTTGGATTGTGGAGCTACCAAAGTGCTTAGGAGAGGAGACAACTCAATCGGGCATGGAGGTAAGCTCACTACACTTGTAGAGATGGATAGCACACTGGCTATGTGAGAGGTAGCCACTAGTGCTCGGCTTGGAATGCTTGAAGCAATAAGCGACCCGTGGGTCTTGGCAGTTGATCACCTCTACAATCGACATGTTGCTGCTGTCCAAAAATATTATGACTATTACTTGCATGCTGCAACTCAATGTAGTTCTCATCACAGTCATATGCATGTTGTTGGTCATACCAATGCTCATTGTACTCATGATGTTGGTCATACCAATACTCATTGTACTCATGATACCTTGCATATTCTTCATAATCTTCAGTGCAATCCAAACAATGGTATCGATCACCTGACATCTATTGCTCAAAAGCTTACTATTATTGAATCTGCACTTGTTCATATTGCTACTGATATTGTTCATATTGTTGATAGTACTCTTGATACTGCTGTTGATACTACTGATCAGTTGTAGGAACACTTTGTTGTTGTACAGCAGAATCCTGGACCCAACAACTCTTGTGTCAGCAATCCTGACTCTTTTTTTGGTTTTTAGCAAATCGCATTGTTAATGGCTAATCAAAACCCCATATAATGTAAGAACCATTTAGAGCATTTATTGCAAATACAGATCAAGGCATATGGCACTCTCCAGAGTTTTCACTTGTTGCATAGACCATATTCTCCAACAAAAGCTTCATTTCAGCATCAAACTAAAATGTGTTGGAATTGAGAGAAAAACCTCTACAGAGAAGAACGAGAAATAGGAACAGAAAGAGGAAGGACAATCCATCCCTCATCAGATTGCCCTGCGCTCTGATGCTTGCATCTTTTGACCTTGATAACCCCCATTGTTGGTGCCTATACTTTCCAGAAACTAGCACTCAAGCCAATTTTCTAATAGTAGCCTCAATGTGTTAGAGCACCATGGCAACTTGAAAGCGCAAAGGTTCCTGCTTCTCCAACTAAGCTAGCTAACAACCTTAGCTCAAATCGAACCCTACATCCATGTTTTCCCAAGTCAAAGGTTCCAGTTCTAGTTCCAAAGGATTCAGCAACATAGATCACATGCCTCTTAGCATTGCAGGATACACAAATGGCATGGAGCAATAGTCCAGAGTATAACAGTGAAGTGAAGTTCCATTAGTGTGTACATACTGTTTATGTAAAATGTTGGGAATCAGTAGCTAACCATGGATGAGAACCAACAAGCAGTGGAATCAATCTCACTAATGTAGGAGTTATCTTCTAGTGTGTAATCTTCAACAATTTGATCCAAATATCTAGACCTAAATTTCTTTTTCTCAAGCCTGTAAGGCAAAAGTTCACTTGTTTGCTTTTGAGAGCTCTCAAGGTGACCTATGCAAAGCAATACGTCTTTCCATGGATGTCTGATGTTGCTACCACAGGTTTAGTGAGAATCTATAAAGGAACAATAGACTTTGTTGCTACAAAGGAATACATGGTTCGCCCCCCCTGTCACCTTTGTTCTTTTTTCCTTATTGAAGTGTCCATGAATGCAATAACACATGAGATACAATAGTTGCTTGCAATGCTATGCAAAGAGTGCTTGGAGATATTCTTGATAGTCCTCATGCAAAGATCGGCATCGCTACTTTTGATAATACTGTACACTTCTGCAATTTTCACCAAGCTTTGCAACATCCATTGATGCTAGTCATGCCTGATGTTCAAGATGTTTATGCACCATTAAAGATAGGGCTTGTTGTATCAGTTTACTGAGTATTGTCAGTAGTTAGGACAGCTCCTTGAAAATATTCCAATCATGTTTCAAGGAACTTCAATCCTTGATTCAGTTGTTGGTTCTGTTATCAAGGTGGCATTTTTAGCAGTCAAACCCTTTCCAAGATATATGACAAGATATCTTGTACTCAAGTCCATTTGCAAAATGAACATTGCTCATAGCCTTTTAGAGGCTGTTCTCAACCTCTTCAGGGCTCTGACATTACCTATAATGCCCTTTTTTTGTATTTCCTCTTGAATTCTATCACTCTTGTTCAAGAATGGTGCAAGTTGCTATTGACATAAGTGTTTGTTATAGTTCTCCTTTATCCACCTCTCTTCCTTCAAACTCATGTTGTTCCAATTGTGACAACTTGTATTATTGAAGTGCAACCTCAAGAAATTTCCGTTTCATATCCAAAATATGAGCATAGCAAACCTTGCATTGAAGAATCAGGCCCTCATCTTTGTTGTTGTTTACTAGGAATGAATCCAATCTTCACACATTTGGAGAGCTTGTATGTATCATCCAACATCCTTATGTTTGATTCCAAATTGATTCCACTCAGTATCTGTGTTTTTTTTTACCACTATTCTTCATTAACATAAAGCTTAGCAAGACCTTCGCGCGAATAGGGAAAGAAGAGAAGTTTGCAGAGGAGGTAAAGATGCAAACAAGAATATGGCATCGATTTCGCCTAATGGAGGAGCACCATCTATTCAAGCTACAGCAAGAACAAGTTCAACCTCAGTAACATCAACACAAGCCAAGAATAACATGACAACAGTGCCAAGGTGCACCGAAGTGTTGGCAGGAACCAATAAGAATGCCAAAGTATTTCCTATTCCAAGTACAACAACTATTTCCATAAATCCTACTATCCCCATGGTGCCTGCATCTCAAGTTGATGTTCTTCATGAGTAGGTGACAAAGCTCAATCTCTCTTTTGATAGCCTAGAGCACATGTCGGTGGTCATGGATATTCAGCGTATTTTGTATGCAGCTAATGATAGTCCAGCTATCATGGATGAAGCTAAGACCTTCATATCTCAAGCCGCCACTACTGCTCATCCAATGTTGGCTGAGATGAGATCCATTCAACATTCCAGATTTCCCCCCTTCCTTTCAGAATAAACTCCAAAATATCTTATGCATCTGATCACCAAAGTCCAGGGACACCAACGCAGCCACAACAGGCAAGGATCCGGAAGCTTTTGATTGAGAATCAAAGGTTGGCTCTGCAAAGATGGAAGCTGACCTTCGTGCTCTTGAACCCCTCCAAGTTGATTTGCAAAGGCACAATCTGAGACTCAGAAGCTCTTTGGTAGTCTTCAAGAGCTTGTAGCTCAATTGCAACAATTAAATCAAGAAATATTGAGGGTTCACACAGATACCAAATAGATTTTGACACTAAAAGCTGAAGTTGATGGTCTGCCGCAAGAAATTCAACGTGTAGGGACTAGTTTAGAGTTTGAAAAGAAAGCAAATACTGAATTGTTGGAGCAAAGGAATGCTATGGAGAATAATCTTGTCTCTATGGCTCGAGAGGTGGAGAAGCTGCGAGAAGAACTCACAAATGCTAAGAAGAAGACTATGGAGTTGTTTTATGTGGAGTAATTGTGTATGGACTACAAGTGTAGTTTCTGTTGATGCCTTCATGGAACTTGAGCAAGGGAGGAAGCATAATATGCGAAATCACTACTCTATGCAAAGCTGACAATCCATAGGATCAAACTATGGTATCCATTGTGGTTGTAAGAGTAATGGTTGGGAGATTTTAGCAAAAGATTGGCTATGGAGTTTGAAGAGAGCTTGAGACAGGAGAGAGAAAGACTGAGTCTAGAAAGAAAACCCTTCCTTCTCAAAAGTAACTCCCACTAATCTCAACCTCAACCCAAGTTACCTGCATTTTGTCCATCTTTCTTCATTTTCAAGTCAAAATTGAGCCATGACCTACTAAAATTGACTAGAACCCACCATTATTCTGGTTTATGCAAAGAACCTTCATCTTAGTCACAGTTTGTGATAGATCTCCATGTCAGACCATGGTTATGGAAGAACTGATTGCTATGACTGATCTTTGGCTTCCCAATTACCTTGTAACCATGCTGTGACTAGATCCATCATGAAAATGACTCTTCCCATGGATCAAAGTCCATGCTTTGATACCGATATAAAATAACTAGTTCTCACAACAAACCAAATAACTGGAAATTCATGAAATACATCATGCTTGCAAGGAATCCATAGCCAAGGTAGCTAGGCATGAAATAATATTGCCATAGAAGTCTGAGAATCATAGATGGATGCTACAACATGAATACTCACCTCATGTCAAGGTGGGACATGGTATGCACACCATATCTTGGTGGCTAAGAGCATGCACCCTCTTAGTTAGTGGGAGGAAGGATCCTCAAAGCATGTATTGCTTGAAAGTGGCAAAAAGATCCTTCACACGTTACATCTCCACCTTTTATACTTAACCTTAGCCTACCCTAGACTAAGGCATTTATGCTTTATTACACTTTCTCATATAAACCCTCCATGTCTGGTGGAAGCGGCAAAGCAACTGGTTTCAACTTTTTGTCAACCATCTTATACTTTGTCTCAACAACTACTTCAGCCCATTATAATCCTTTCTCTACTGAGCAAACAATGCTATAATATCATATATGTCCAAAGAACATATTGACAACACTCTATTTTTAGCTTCATTTTCCACATGTATGGTTGCTGAAATTTTAGCCATAGTATTAGTAATATTGAGCCCATAAAAGAGGCCTGAAATGCCAACATTTTCAACTAGCAACCCCAATGCTCTTAGTTCCTTAGTAGCCTGTTTCATAGATATGCATTCAATCTTGCTTAAACAAATATGAAATGTTTGTTGTAAATTGAGAATAACTAGTAGTAAATACATGCTTCATTCCATCAAGAGGCGAGTACATCCTTTGAACAGCACTAATGTAGCCCCGTATTACAGTAGTGCTCAATGAAATTCTGGGTCTTTGAGTTCCCTTGCATTTGGAGGCAAAGGAGACTCTCAAAGCGTATCCTAATTCCTAGGTTGATTAACACAAATAGTAAGAAATTGGACAACTTTTCTTCCCCATCCTTACTTCTAACTCTTGCATAAGTAGAACCA